>NC_059391.1:26328145-26390645 GCF_019703515.2 Myxocyprinus asiaticus
TTTTTTTTTTTTTTTGGCACCCATTCATTTGGATTTACAGAGCTGAGATATTCTTCTAAAAATCTTCGTTTGTGTTCTGCAGAAGAAAGAAAGCAGTGCACATCTGGGATGGCATGAGGGTGAGTAAATAATGAGAGAATTTTCATTTTTGGGTGAACTATCCCTTTAAAAACTTAAATTAAATTAAAATAAGGCATCAAATAATGCTATTTAATTTCTTTGGAAATGTGGCCTTGAGAAAAAATGTTGAGTTTACTTTTTGAATAGTATAAAAAGATGCGCTGATATTATCTGATTCTGATAAGTACTTGAAAAATTGCCGATTTACTAACAACCATTCCGTCACCAATATAGTGTCACTAATGCACACGTACAAAGACAACAATGACATAAAATGTTCAACTATACACAATATATTTAAAGATAAACAGAAACTAAATAAGTACAGAGAGATTAGACAAAAATGGACTGAGGAAAAGCCCTATTACGTGTGCTTTCAGACTATAGTATCATCCCTAGTAGGAGTAAAAGTGAATAGTTGCATTCTGAACACTTTATTTTTCTATCTCATATCAATAAATAATCAGTTCACAACACAAAATCAACTGATGCGCGCGCACGCGCACACTGACCCGCAAACGCCGTTTCGGCATCGTCCGGGTTCGGCAGAGATTCGGCAATGTCGATGTTTTCCGCGTCTGCCATCACAGTCATCGTGGTGACTTCGGCCTCTGATTCGGTATCCGAACCTACAGCCGCTCCCGCAGACGCGCTCTCCGGTTCAGTCGCGTCCATTTCAAAACAGCGGCGCACGAATCCAGCCGAAATTAACCGAAGGGTTAGAGTGGAGATGTGCACGTCCCTCGCGCTCAATAAATCTGCACGTGTCCAACAAGCGCTTAATCAACTTGCATAGATTATGAACGTATTGAAATGGTTGTTGATCTAGGTATGAAAGAAAAGAAAATGGTTGCAGGATAATGGCCTCCGAGTGCCTTTACTGGGGACGCGGGATCACCACAGGAAGGACACTAGGCGGAAATTACCGAACGAAAACGGAAATAACCGAAAGAGACCGAAATAGCACGAAACATGACGCTCATGGACAGAAAAAAGGACTTGATTTTTCAGTCAGAAGATTAAACAAAAGTTGCAGATAAAATACAGTAAAATATCTTGTTTTGATAAGTGTATATTTCACATAAATACAAACATTACAACAATTTTATCAACAATAATTTTTTATTTATTGAATGGATTTTTCCTTTCCCCCCAATTATCGCAGTATTGGGAGAAACTCCCGAACAAAAACGGAAACTACCGAAGCTTCGACTTAAGCGATAAACAATAAACAATTTAGTGATAGGTGTAAAAATAAATAAGCTTGAATAGTTAATAAGCTATGAATAAGCTTAATAACAATTTTATTGAAAAAAGATTTTCAGTATTTCCCAGAGTATTCAGTAATTAATGTTATTTATGATAATTCAAGTATGTGCTATTATTGCAGCACATTATTACAGTAAAATGAGGTATACACTAATTAGCATTAGTACAAAGATGTCAAGCAAAAATGTATCATTCATAATATTTATAATATGTTAATAAAGTTCAAAGGATTATCACTTTCACTTTTTTATGTATACAAAAAAAAAAAGAAAAGAAAACAACAGATGCAGAACAAGTCAGTACTACTCCAGTATTTGGCATTATTACAATACACAAAATGTGGTATGTAAAATAATTAGCATTATTACAAAGATTAATATGTCATTCAAGTAAAAAATAAAATAAAAAAAAAAAATCAAGTATTGTCACTTTCATTCTTTGGAAGAAATTAGTACACAAACAGACAGACAGACAGACAGACAGACAGAAAGATTTGTGGTTTGTGATGTGGATCATCAGAGAAGCCAACAGTAGGAACCGGAATTCTGTTTACGGATTTGACCAGGTTGTTGTGGAAATGTCACTGACTGTCCTGTGGGCAAAAAATGTTATATTATGAAATATACACCCATAAGAAATATTTGACAAATAATATTCCTGAACTAAGTGAGCTGTTTTCCTGCCAACTATAACTGTAACTAGATATACATTTTTCAAAAATAAATAAATAAATAAAAATGATATATATGTTTTATATATAAGTGGTTCATTACCAATGCAAAAGTCACCGCCGCAATGCTAGGGTGTTGTAGTAGAGGTTTGTTCAAATCCCTAATTAATATGAGCAATAGTAGTAGTGATGTTTGGCTTGGCACTTGGTTTAGTTTATTTCAGTTACTGTTGTTTATTATTTATTTATTACCTGGAATGAGTCGGATGGTGGTTCCAGTGTTCAGGACAACTTCCAGAGTATATGGTTCCTTACTCCCAGAGTCTTCTGCCGGCTTGCTAACCGTGACACTCACTTCTTCACTCTTTATTAACCAATCCATCTTGTTGCCAAGGTAACGCACACCTTTCACACTGAGTGCATCAACTTACTGTGGCAGCAATGGAGCAAAGGCAAGCCACTCCCCCTGCACTCTAAATAACAGAACACAAGTAAAAAAAATTTTTACTACAAATATTACTTTTGCGGTGTCCCAAATTATGCACTATACACTAGGGATGCACCAATCCGATACCTGGATTGGTATCAGCTCTGCCACTGACAATTTTTGACGGATCGGGTATCGGTCCGACAAGCCCGATCCAAATCCGATCCTGTGTTGTAGTAAAGAACCCATTTTCAATACATTTGTATGTCCATCAAGTTCTTTATAAAAAAACTAAAATAATCAAACAAGATGAAGTAACTTTCATTTGTGAGGTTTTTAATTAATGTAAATATATAAGAATAGGAATTACCACATAAACCTTTTTTTCTGTTCCAATAAAAAAACATTTCACGAGTTCACTGGTTCGTTTAGTCCTGGAGCGCATTAAGGCATGCTGTCCATAACAGAGGGGCTCGAGCACAGGACTGGGCTTGAGCTCCGAGGATCATTTTGAAATAATAATTGGTATAGACTTTATGAAATATAAAGGTGGAGATGTGGAAGTGGAGGGATGCCAAAGAATCGTCACTGGTGTGAGGAAGCTGCCGCTTAGGATCCTTGGGATATGATTGGCAGGCCTAGATGAACGAGCTCCTCCCAAACTTATGTTTGGAAGTTCATATAGTGATATACACTGCTACAGTTATATATAATTATCCATAATGTAATATAAGACTATATACTGTATATAAGACTATTCCACCCACCCCTACAACAACACAAAGAGCTGATGAAGGCATCTCACCCCACATGTATCCGTCAAACTCTGGGTGATATTGCAGTTTTGGGTCAAATGGAATTTTGATCTTGTCAGCAACTTCCTGCCACTCAGGAGGAGCGGGTTGTGCTAACAGGCTGGCCAGCTCCACAGCAAACCGCAGACCAAATATTAGAAAGAGAGAAAAAAAAGGGGTTTGTTCAAATCTCTTACCTTAAGTAATGGCAATTGTAATAGTGATGCTAACTTACTAATTATACACACACACACACACCTGCGTTGGGCGACAGCATTTGTGAACACTGAGTTATCAACAGTGAAGTAGTACTCATCAGGAGGTATCACCCCTAATGGACAAACAAAGACACAAGTCCTCACAAAAAAATTCATAAACAATATTTGACAGAAATCAAGACACACTAGCAAAGTCTAAACTGGTTCTGATACTGCATTTCAATTAGATAAAACAAATAAATACACTGAGTATAGAGATATTCAGTCATGATATCAATTTGCAGGCCAACGTAAAAGGCTAATTGGCCATCATGGGTAGCTTCGGGAATTTCAGATGGGGAAAAAAGAAAAGAATGAGTAGCAGTTTTCAATTTATGAGCAAAACATGGTCTGTGATGGCATGGAGGACGGCGGGGCCAGGTCGTGATGCTGCACACCCGGCCCCTAATCAGGCTAATCAAGCCCTCAAGAGGGATAAAGGCGACCGGAGGCAGCAGTCCGAGAGAGAGAGAGAGTTACGGGCAGCTGCCCTGCATGTGTTTATGTTTGTGTCTTTTTGTTTTATTAAAAGATTACTTATATTGTCAAGCCGGTTCTCACCTCCTCCTTTCCATTGAAATTTGTTACACTGGTGCCAAAACCCGGGAAGGAGGAGGAATGCGCCATAATAGAGTCCTCGCCACTACCATCCACCCCAATGGAGCAGCCGCGGCCATCCGCCGGGGGACGGAGGAGCCGGGAGGAGGGGAGGAAGGGCTCCTAGCCGACCACCTGGAGTGGTCAGGGTCGCTGCCAGGGGCGGAGGAGACCCCTACCGGCCGTTAAAACACGGCAGGGTCAAGAGAGGACCACCAACCGTGAGCGGGGAGGGGCTCATGTAAGACCACCTGGAGCAGGAGAACCGCTGCCAGTGGCGTGGGAGACCCCTACCATCCACCAAAAACGCGGCAGGGCGTTCCGTCCGCCAGGGGCTGGAGGACTGCCTCCGATCTGCCTGGGGAGGCGCGGCTGTCGTCCACTAGAGGGTGGAGGAGTGGCGGAGGACCAGGCTATGACGTATCGGAGAACCGGCGAGTAAGGTTTTTTTCTCTCTCTCTCTCCTGCTGTTGCCCCGTGTTGGCTTTTCCCTCTTGCCTTTTTGTTGTTGTTGTTTTTCCCTCCCCTTATCACCCTCCCAGGTCCGAAGAGTTGGGGATGACCTGCCGGCAGAATAAAGGCGACCGGAGGTGGCAGTCTGAGAGAGAGAGAATTACGGGCAGCTGCCCTGCATGTGTTTATGTTTGTGTCTTTTTGTTTTATTAAAAGATTATTTATATTGTCAAGCCTGTTCTTGCCTCCTCCTTTCCACTGAACTTTGTTACACACTGCTTGAAGAGACTTTTATGTTCTACAACATAAACTTACCTGAAACGTGAATTAAGAAGCCGCTGTGTTCTTTTGTTTAAACGTAAATTGCTAACAGGTTTGCGAAATAAGCACTTTTACAACAGTGGCTTCATATTTCACATTTCAGGTACGTTTATGTTGTTGAACAAAACATGAAAGCCTTTGCAAGTAATGCTAACCACAAAACGTATTTTACTCATAAATTGAAAAATATTCTGAAAACCCGTTAAGGCTAAATTATTCTTCGGTTTTCCATGTGCCACTACGTCTTGTACACAGTGTGCATGACATAAATTTCAGTGTGTATGCAGACTTTCCGCATGCAGCCAAAGTAAATCCAAAATATACTGCGGTTGTCCGCTTTGATGATTGCTCTGTGCACAGTATGGTTGATGCAAAAAAAATAAAAAATTCTTCTCTGAAAACTGTAGTTTATGTCATCCCACTGGAATAAAATTCCATGACTTTGTTCACACAGGGCATCTGAACACAATTTTTTTTAGATCATTTAGAAAAAAAAAAAAAAAAAAGAAAAAAAAAATATATATATATATATCAACGATTGCGCTTTCACTGCTTTTCAAAGTTAGATAAAAATATATAGCGCTGGATAACAGCAGTAAAAAGAGAGAAATAGGCTAAATTTTCTGTCACTCACTCAGCAGCTGTGTTAGATGCCTCATCACAGCTGTGGTAACTCGATTTTTAAAACTTACTCCAGGGCAGTGGTTCTCAAAGTGTGGGGCACGGAGGTATTGTGGGGGGGTGGGGGGGGGGGGGTGCAGAAGACTGACCTGTTCTTACATCACTTCACACACATTCAACAAATCGCCAGGCACCACAGCGCTTCCTGCGTGCAGCTTTCCACAGCCTAAAGCGTTTAGTCAGTGTCAGGTGTGCTCACAGCTGCTCTTATATAAACAAAGATGTCTTGCGTGCACCAGTTTCAAATGGGGGAAAAGTTGAATTAATACAAACAAAGATTTTTTGAAGAATATTTCAGCTCTGTAGGTCCATACAATGCAAGTGAATGGGTGCCAAAGTTTTGATGTTCCAAAAAGCACATAAAGGCAGCATAAAAGTAATCCATACGACTCCAGTACTTAAATCCATATCTCATATCCAGAAGTGATATGATATTGATGATATAATAGGTGTGGGTGAGAAACAGATCAATATTCAAGTCCTTTTTTGCTTGAAATTCTTCTCCCTGCCCAGCAGGGGGCGATATGCAGAGAAGAATGTGAATCACCAAAAACACAAGAGGAAGAATGTGAAAGTGATCTGTTTCTCACCCACATCTATCATATCACTTCTGAAGACATTGATTTAACCACTGGAGTCGTATGGATTACTTTTATGCTGTCTTTATGTGAATTTTTGTACTTCAAAATGTTGGCACCCATTCACTTACATTGAATGGACCAAAAGAGCTGAGAAACTCTTCTAAAAATCTTAATTTGAGTTCAGCAGATGAAAGAAAGTCATACACATCTGGGATGGCATGAGGGTGAGTAAATGATGAGAGAATTGTCATTTTTGGGTGAACTATCCCTTTAAAAAAGATGGAAACGTGTCATAACACATCTGTGAAAAGGGTTCATTAGATGAGGATGTGTGTTTGCACACACACAGTCCTCGGACATGCACACACATATACACACGTGTGTTGAGCGCCCTTTTGTGCATTGTCTTTCCATGTACACTCTTTGAAGAATATTTCAAGATCTACTTATCATATTATGTTGTGTTTGAACTCGTTTGAATCGGGATAGTCTGCTGTAAGTTACGATATGTCATTGTCTATGTTTTATGTATGTTTCAGGAAGTAATAAGGAAAAACGTGACAAAAAGAAACCCCTCTTTATTATATTTATGTTATAAGTGGGAATTGCATACACTAATACTCACTGCAGTTTGGAGTGAAACTAATTTGCTCATTGCATGGCTATCTCATCTTTGTATCTCATCTCTGAATATTATTGTTGCGATAAAAAATTTGATGTCACGATTTCTCTGAAAATTTACTTAAATTTAATGTTATTTCTCAGCGAAACCTATCATATGCCTTCAGAAGAATTGGAATATGATGCACAAGTCACATGGACTACTTTTATGATACTTTTGGGTCCCTTTTTAAGCTTCAAAGTGAGGCGCTATCCACTGCCCTAGTATTAAAAATATGGACCGCAGTGCGATATTCATTATCTTCTTTTGTGTTCCACATAAAAAAGCAAGTCATACGGGTTTGAAGCGTCATGAGGGTGTTTGGTGGGGGAAGACATCCGTTCATGTTGAAATATCAGTGTAGATAAAGCTACGGGAACAACACCCAACAACCCCCTGTAGCCCATCTGTCGAGCGTTTACTTGGGCGCCCTCTACAGTTCATTATTTGGCAAAAAACGTACTTGCATAATAAGTGGACCTCAGGGGGAAAAATGTAATGATCGAACGATGTGACAACTTCAAAAAGCGTGTAAGCGTGTGACTGTATTCGAACCTGAGCGCATGTCTAACTTGTACATGTGTTGTCCTAATTCTTCTGACTTCATTTGCACCGTCAGTGGACAAGGAATGTTTGCATGGTGACAGGCCACGCCCTCCCCATTATAAACCCCATCCATGTGAATAACTCTATTAAACACACTCCATCCCAGCAGGCCGTTGGCAAGCGTTGCCATAAAGTGAGGGTCAGGGTGTCAGAGGTTAAGATGTATGGGTCAACAGGGTCAGAGGTCATTCTTGGGAAATTCCGCCTTCTGCCAAAAGTAAAAAAAAATATGGAAAATTTGAGAAATGTTTTTAAGATGGCTTACTCCAGCATGTAAAGTGTAACCAACATGCAGGAAGCCAGTTTGTTGTCTAGTGACAAATAAAAAAGAAATAATGTCACAGGTCAGAAAGTCTCATATATATATATATATATATATCTCAGATCATTTTACATTTTCATGACATAGCAAGGTTCGGTCTGTCGGATGACACCAAGAAATGCATTGAAAATTATGTATGTCTAATTACTATCAGTGAATCTCACAAAACCTCTCAAGAACATGTCTCTATCATATATCACCACAAAATAAAAAGAAAGAAATAAGAAAATGTATTATGCTAATAAAAAAATTAAGCAAATTTTAGGAACATTGTGATTTTTGCATTATGACTAATTTGTAATGCAAAATAAATAACTCATTCTCATTACTTAAATGCAAATAAAATAATGCTATATTATTGGAATAGTATATAATCTATACATTATGGTAGCATTTATTGCACTGCCTTTATGCTGATTTCGATGTAAAAATAAATATTACTTTACAGCATTCTTGCACCATTTTCTTCATGCAAAATATAATTTCTTATTTCCCCTCTTGATTTTCGGGTCTGTACATGTTTTCGTGAGATTCACCCATAAATTGTACTCTTATTGTAGATATCATTTAATCTTTTCATAGTTCAGTGTAACTTTGACCATTAAGACAGTGACAACCATTTAAAGCTGTTTACTAGATATTCTAGTTTATTCTGTTATATCCTATTTATCTCAACACTTCACCAATTGACTTTAAATGAATAAAATAGCATCTTTAATAAAAAACGCAAGTACTTATTGATGTATGAAACATTTATCTGCAGAAAAGTTGCTGATACTACTTTCCAGGAAGAGGCGGAGCAACAGTCAGATGACTCAAATTGGGCGGGGCTTCTTAATAATTATTCTCCTTTTAAACTCTTTACTGTGCATTTTCAATTAAGTTGTTATTAAAGTTAATCAATGATATTATTATTGTGTAAATTATTGCCCAGGCTGCTGCTGAGGCAGCTTGTAAACAATTTCACGTGGTATCTGTTACATTTCTCAGCGCTGGGATGGATGGACCAATCACAGTCGCTTGTGATTACTGGGCTAGATTTCGCGCGATTTCCAATGAATAATTGTATAGCGTTTGGTGAGACAAGGTAAAGACATTTCCTTTAATTCCTGAATTTTATCCAGTCAAGCGCTTAAGACAGAAATTTAGTTATGTTACTGATATAACATTTCAAGCATTTTGTTAAGAGAAAACAAATGTAGTTCAGTCGTTACAGTATCCAGCCTCTAGATGGCGCCAAACCCTGTTCCCGCCAAACCCTTTTGGCATCGTGCCGGAGTTTGGGGCTCCAGACGCTGAGAAAAGAGCAGCTTTTCCCTTATAAGGCCTCAATCCATCCGCTCCACATTTCCCCAGAATTTTCCTCTCCGCCCTCTCTTCCTCTCTTTCTCCCTCTCTCTCAGGCCAGAGAGATATTTACAGCAAGACTGGCTCTGCGTACCTTATTAGGAGCTGTCCTTGTTGTCAGTGTATATGTAAATGAGACAAACAGATGAGAGGATGAGGGGTGGCATTCATTCTCAAGGGGTCATTCATTTTTTTTGACGAAGGTAACTAGAGGCAAAAGTTTGATCTATGTAACATGCTCAGGAATCTGCTCAGAGTTAATTCAAAACCGGCTTTTAAAGGTGAAGTGTGTTTTTACTACACTTCGTTATTCCCAGTTTAATATATAGAGTCGAGTATGTTTTTTACAGGTTGATTTCTCCTTAAAAATTGTATCCAAAATTGTAAACACTGCTGCTTGTTTGAGCATCCTCACCATCCTGACACAGCAACATTGGCTCAATCAATAACATGAGTTTTGGGTGGGACTATGTTTTTCAACCAATGGAAAAGGGGGTAGTTTTGGGGAAATATGTTTGAGAACAGTCATTACTTTTGCAATTCCATTTGGTGCCACTAGTAGTGCAGAAATTACTTTCCCTTACCCTTAAATTATCTTTGTGAATCTTCCATCTTATAGTGTTTTCCTACTCTGACTTTCTAAACAAGGTGTCAATCAAGAATTAAGACACCACAGAGCATAACATAGTGGCCATTTGCGCTCAAGACAGTCTACTTTTACTGTAACTTCCTCTCTCTCTGTGGGAATTTTGGATGTATTATTCCAGCTGTTCTTCTGCTGTTTCTGTTGATGAGGGACATCTGGTAGAAAGACACACACAGGCATTATGGAAAACTGATGAGTGATGAGAGAGAAACAGACAGACAGGCTGTTTCTCAAAACTTAGCGAGTTACCTACCATAAATGCTGCATCATATGTTTGATTCAAACATTTGAACGCATGATACTCAAAAATACTCAATGGAATGCTCTGATCAAATATTGTGACATGGCTACGATGGCCAAAAATGCAGAATTGTGTGTTCAAATCAAATGTTCGCACATGCCTATTGTGCCCAAAAATTTTGAATCAAATTAAGTGCCTATCATGCCAAAAAATAAAAAATAAAATGCTAAATCAAACATCTGAAGCCCCACCATGCAAAAATCACTGACTTTTGAATCAAATGTTCAAACATGCCTATGATGCCCCAATTTGGTGAATCGAATGCCTAAAAAGACTGAATCAAATGTTCAAACACAATTATGTTGCCCAAAAAGACTGAATCATGTGTTCGAATGCACCCATGATGCCCAAAAATACTCGAACACTGTAATCAAAGATTCGAACATGCCTATGATGGCCAAAAATGCTTAATTACACATATAAATCTGTGATGAGGAGGAGGGTGGGGCCGGGCCGTGAGTGCGCATGCCCGGGCCCCAATCGGACTAATCAGCCAAGGAGAGGGATAAAGACGAGCCGGATGCGGCAGTTCGAGAGAGGGGGAGAGCCACACACAGCTGCCATGTGTGTATTTACGTTCGTGTCTTTTTAAGTTTTCATTAAATATTACTTTGATGGTTCGTCCGGTTCCTGCCTCCTCCTAGCACGACCTTTAACTGTTACATTGGTGCCGAAACTCAGGAACCGGACGATTATCCTGATTGGGGCCCGGGAGTACGCACTCACGGCCAGGGCCCCACCCTCCTCCTCGTCACAAAACCAAATGTTTGCATTTGCTTATTATAGCCAAAAATGCTGTATCAAACACTCAAATCAAACATTCAAATGCGCCTGTGATGCCCCAAATAGGTAAATTGAACATTTGAACTTGCCTTTGATGCCTAAAATTGAGCGTTTAAATCAAACATTCAAATGCAATTATGATGTGCAAAAAGGCTGAAATTAATGTTTGAATCAAACATTCGAACACATACATTATGACCAAAAATGCTAAATCAAATATTCAAATGCACCCATTATACCCAAAAATAAATCAAACTCTCTAATGAATTGTTCTATCATGCCTATTATGGCCAAAAATGCTAAATCAAATGCTCAAGTCAAACATTCGAAGGCTCGAACAATACCAAAAAATACTGAAATGCGCCTGATGCTCCCACTTGGGAAATGAAATGCTTGAACACGCCTGTGACGCCTAAAAAACGAATGTTTGAATCAAACACTGGAATGCAATTATGATTATTCATATCAAATTTTCAAACGCACCTATGATGTCCGATCAGTAAACAATCAGTGAACGTCAATAAAACAGGCTCGAGGCTACAAACACACATCTTTTATTAAGTGCCAACATTTATTCAATATATTAGAAAACAACACGTGGAGAAAACTGAACCGATATCATGTTACAAGCGGTTTGATTTCAAACTAATGTTTATACATTTACACATTACACAAAAGGCTGTATCTTCATTTTTGAAGAAAATGATAGCAAGGATGGAATCAAACAATATTAAAAAATATGAAAATAGAAATTTACGCCTTGCCCGCCACAAGTGTTGCTTTATAAAAAGATGCATAGAATAACTGGCTGCAAAACGACAGCCGTGCGTGTTTTTTGGCACTCACAAAAGTCCGCATCAATGTCTCTGATTGTCATCAATATTGTTTGTTGTTGGTTTTTGGTGCTGGTTTTTGGAGTCAATAATGCTGCCGGAATTTGAGTGAGAGCCCTATATTTAGACCACTTTTAGTGGAGTTTAGGGTAAAACCTCTCAATTGTGTTTGTGCAGACAATGTAGCGTGCAAAGATGCAAAAATACTGCAAACTTCAGCTGCCCGAGGCTCGTGGAATGTGTGTCGAGTGTGTGTGGTCACGCTTATGAATGTGCATGGTGCATGCGTCCATATATAAGTGCGAGAGTGTGTGTGTGTGTGTGTGTGTGTGTGTGTGTGTGTATAAGAAACAAAAATAGAGAATGCACAACGCCAAAAAAAAAAAAAAAAAAAATTCTTAATCAGTATTTTTGCCTATTTTCACATAAAAATATCTATGCATCTAAACAAGATACATTTACTTGAATAGCAAAATGAAGATGCTTGTTTGCAGAGAATATATCTTGAATTAAGTTTATTTTTCCTCAACTCATCGGCAAATTGTTTTTTCTTGTTTTAAATATAAAAATGTTTAGCAAGCTTTATGCTTAAAACATTTGCCAGTGGGGTGAGAAAAATAAATGTAATTCGAGATATATTATTTTGAAAAGTCATAAGTAAATTTGTGATGTCTTAAGGATTTTTTACGGGAAAAAGGACAAAAATATTGATAAAAATATGATTTCTTTGCAGGGCAGAAGCTTTGTCGTGTCTTCTTATTGGCCTACTGAGAACATGGATGAAGTTCTAACACACACTCTTGTAAGAAAAAGGTAAAAGACCACGTCAAATTGTGACCCATTTGGACGGTCCATATAAAACAAAGACATTTTCCTTTAATGGTCTCTCCTCCTCTTTCCCCTTTTATGGATCTCGAAAGGATGTGAGAGGGGGGAAGGTTGGATGGTTTCTCTATGTCTCGTCATTCTTCCACTCTTCTTCTCTCAGTCTATTTGGAGAGTTTGCTGATGACTCTAATGAGCGCTCCATTCTCGTCCTTCAGCCTCTGGTTATCGGCTCTCAAATCCCCCAAAACCTGCACAACAGTTTTATTTAATTAAAACAATTGCTAATAACACTGTGTAACAAATTTGTTTTTCTTTTTTTTTTTGTTCCTGGGTAGTAAGTGTTATTTCCTAACTGCTTATGCCTCAGAAGTATAGAAAATGGCTATTATTCCGCACAAACTTTGCTTTTGTGACCAGGACGTATTTGGAAATTGACCTATTTCCAATGAGAAAACGGGTGACTTTGTCTCTTTTCGTTCATATAAAGTCATATGAATCCAAATGAACATGTATTTATACTAAAGTAATATTCAAAGCTGTGCTAGTCCATAATGGTAACAAGTACCCATCTCTTCCCCTGGCTCACTCGGTGCACCTCAAAGAGGATTACAACAGCATCAAGACCTTGCTGGACGCCTTGAAGTATGATGAGTACGGCTGGGAGGTCATAGGAGACTTCAAAATGGTGACATTCCTCATGGGTCTCCAAGGCTGTTTTACCAAGTTTCCCTGTTATCTTTGCCTTTGGGACAGCAGGGACACCAAGGCGCACTACCACAGGCGGGACTGGCCACAGCGGACCGAGTTCTCTGTGAGGAGGAACAACATCAAGTGGGAGCCACTGGTGGACCCCCGGAAGGTGCTGATGCCACCACTACACATCAAATTGGGCCTTATGAAACAATTTGTCAGAGCTCTAGATAAGGAGTTGGCAGCCTTCAAGTACCTTCAAGACTTCTTCCCTAAGCTGTCTGAGGAAAAGGTCAAAGCCGGTGTCTTCGTCGGACCACAGATAAAGAAGGATTTTGGATTCATATGTTGTTTTTTTCTGACTTTATGTGAACGAAAAGACACAAATTCACCCGTTTTCTCATTGGAAATAGGTACATTTCAAAATATCACTGTCCTGGTCACAAAAGCAAAGTTTGTGGGGAATAATAGTCATTTTCTATACTTTTATAGAAAGGCATAAGCAATTAGGAAATAACACTTACTACCAAGGAACATAAATTGTATTACATAGTGTAATACTTGTTTTAAAAGCAAAATCAAACATTCAAAGGCCCACAATGCCCTAAAATGCTACATCGAACGTTTGAATCAAACATTCAAACGCATCTTTGATCCCTAAAATTGGTGTATCGAACATTCAAATGTGCTTATTGTCCCTAACACTGCTGAACTGAACATTTGAAAACAATTATGATGCCCAAAAAGGCTGAATCGAATGTTCAAATCAAGCACTTTGTCAGATCAGCTAAACTTCATGTCCTTATCAGCTGCAACAAGTTTCCAGCATCAATTAATTTCTTTGTCTTCACTAAAAGCAAAACCAGAATCTCAGCCAATCAGAATATACAGTGGCCCAAAAAGTAATTGGACACTGGGGGCCTGGGTAGCTCAGTGGTAAAATACGCTGGCTACCACCCCTGGAGTTCGCTAGTTCGAATCCCAGGGCGTGCTGAGTGAATCCAGCCAGGTCTCCTAAGCAACCAAATTGGCCCAGTTGCTAGGGAGGGTAGAGTCACATGGGGTAACCTCCTCGTGGTCGCTATAATGTGGTTCGTTCTCGGTGGGGCGCGTGGTGAGTTGAGCGCGGATGCCGCGGTGGATGGCGTGAAGCCGTGGCAACGTGATAAGATGCGCGGGTTGACGGTCTCAGACGCGGTGGCAACTGGGATTCGTCCTCCGCCACCCGGACTGAGGCGAATCACTACACGACCACGAGGACTTAGAATGCATTGGGAATTGGGCATTCCAAAATTGGGAGAAAAAAAAAAAAGTATTTGGACACTTAAGCCACTATTCAATAAAATAAAGTACCATTTATTACAACAAAACTGAAGCCTCCACATGCGCTATGTCTCCGTGGCAATGTGCTCAACAAGCCACGTGATAAGATGTGTGGATTGATGGTCTCAGACGTGGAGGCAACTGGGATTCATCCTCCACCACCTGACTGAGGCGAATCGCTAAGCGACCATGAGGACTTAAAAGCGCACTGGGAATTGGACATTCCAAATTGGGTGAAAAAGGGGATTAATCCACACACAAAAAAAAAAGCATTGATTGTGCTATGCTTACAACTTTCATCCACACTGGAATGCTGTTTTCATTTATAGAAAACTGAGACTTTAGAAAAAGCTCTCTAGAATCGCATGCTTTTGAAAACTATGACCTTAGGAAACTGAAAACAGAGTTTGTTTGTTTTTTCTCCCTTTTTCTCCCCAATTTGGAATGCCCAATTCCCAATGTGCTCTAAGTCCTCGTGGTGGTGTAGTGACTCGCCTCAATCCGGGTGGCGGATCTCAGTTGCCTTCGCATCTGAGACCGTCAATCCGCGCATCTTATCACGTGGCTTGTTGAGCGTTACCACGGAAATGTAGCTCGTGTGGAGGCCCACGCTATTCTCCGCGGCATCCACGCACAACTCACCACGCACCCCACCGAGAGCGAACCACATTATAGAGACCACAAGGAGGTTACCCCATGTGACTCTACCCTCCCTAGCAAACGGGCCAATTTAGTTGCTTAGGAGACCTGGCTGGAGTCACTCAGCACACCCTGGGATTCGAACTCATGACTCCAGAGGTGGTAGTCAGTGTCAGAGTTTTAAAGTGAAAACAAATTGGAGTGGACGTAATAAATGTTTTGTTTGAAAACATTAATTTAGCTACTTATACGTCTCTCATCCACACTGAAACAACATTTTCATCTACTGAAAATGTTCTCCGTTACCGCATATTTTGGAAAGCAATGGCGTTAGGAACACTGAAAACAGAATTTTAAAGCGAAAACGGACGTGAGTAATTCATTTTAATTTGAAAATGCATTCATTTTGCTACGTTTATGTCTCTAATCCACACTAAAACAGTGTTTCCTTCACCGAAAATGCTCTCCATTACAACATATTTTGGAAAACAATGACGCAAGGAAACTGAGTTTTCAAATGAAAATGGATTAGCATTGATGTGACCTTAATATATTGTTCCATCTGCATTTGCATACTGAAACAGAAAATCATGCAGTTCCAGTATTTATTTATTTTACATTTTAGAAATGAAACGTTTTTAATAAGAATTGGTTCTTGATTACCAACCCAAACAGAAACTCAAATTAACATGTAAGAACTGTGATTTATAACTTGTCATTATATGTGCTGGTTGGGGCACATCGTGAGCCATATGCCTCTTCTTAATCAGGTTTTACTTGTGTTTACTGTAATTTATGGCTGTATTGCTCTCAGCGACAATATTAAGACAAAATTTCACAACATTCAGAGAATGGAAGTACATTGGTCACTCCACAAACCACTTCTGAGCCAATTAGCATCAAGAAGTGACTGAAAGAGCATATCAGTATCCAGAGTTAACTCAAAGAGCCAGCCAAAACAGGAGTACGATGATCATATGCTTAATTTCATTCTCACCTTCAACTCCTCTTCCAATTCAGCAGCACGCCTCTCCAACAATTTTCTTTCCTGAGAGAAAGATTGAGCAAGAAAGAAAGAGAGTGTGACAGATTTATAGTATTCCCAGTGTGAAGTTACATCATAAGATTGAAAATGCAGTCACAAAACATGCATCCATCCAAGAAAGTTTTTTTTTTCCTCACATAATATCGTATGTTCAAGTAAACTCACCTTCTTTTCCATTTCCAACAGAGCCGTGCAGTCCGTGAACCTTTCCTGTCTCTGTAACACACACAGTTACTGTAAGTTTCTCACTGTACTTGGGTGAATCTCACTAAGCAATGTCCAGGTCGTACTTCACCCCAAAATCAAAAGTAAGTAAGTATATACAGTACTGTGCAAAAGTCTTAGGCACATATGATGCTTCATAAAAACATTTGTCTTAAGATGGCTATTTATATTTTCAGCTTTAGTGTCGCAATAAGAAATATACATTTTAGACTCCCAAACATTACTTTTGCAAATAGAATAGAAGAACAGGGAGTCCTGCAACTGATGTCATGGTCCCCACAAAGCCCCCCACTGAACATCGTGTCAGTCTGACATTACATAAAGAGACAGAAGTAATTGAGACAGCTGAAATAGATAGAAGAACTGTAGTGAATTCTCCAAGAATCTTGGAACATCCTATCTGCCAACAACCAAGAAAAACTGTGTCCAGGTGTACCTAGGAGAATTGGAGCTGTTTTAAAGGCAAAGGTGGCCACACCAAATATTGATTTAGCTTTTTATATTTACTGGACTTTGTATGACGTTAACTGATAAATTAAAATCATTTATTGCATTATTTTTGAAGACATCCTCACTATGCAACATTTTTCACAAGTGCCTAAAACATTTGCACAGTACTGTGTATATATATATATATATATATATATATATATATATATATATATATATATATATATATATATATATATATATATTAGTCTAAAATGTATTTTTCCTATTGACACACTAAAGCTGAAGATATAAATAACCATCTTAAGTGCCTAAAACTTTTGCACAGTACTGTGTATGTATGTATGTGTATATATATATATATATATATATATATATATATATATATATATATGTGTGTATATATATATATATATATATATATATATATATATATATATATATATATATATATATGTGTATATTATATATATATATGTGTATATTATATATATATATATATATATATATATATACACACACACACACTTTTTTGTAAATATTAAAATACAATTATCTACATATACATATGATGAATATTTTTATATATATTTTAGTTAAATATTTTATATTAAAATATTTTTTTTTACATTTTTTTATATTTTTTAATTCTACATTTTTAAAGATTATTTGTATAAGAAATTATATTTTGTATAAATAAAAAATAAGTACTTTTAGTACCTTTAAGATTTTTCTGGGATATGGTTTTCATTTCATCACCATGAAATTAAATATGGCCACAATAATATGTCGATACATCGATAACATAAAACTTCACAAGTTCTCATTGCGTCTTGTGACCACATGTCATGTTGCAAGAACCAATCAAATTTGATGTTATCAACATAGCCGCAATGTTTTATTTACAGAGTTTATTAATGTTTTGATTTGAGAGTAAATTAAATTTCGTACAATTTTGTCTTAAATTTCATTCTGTTCATCACACAAAGTGATCGAATCGCCTCAGAAGACTTGGATTACTTGTGCAAAATACATTTTGATTTATTTTTTCTTTTGATTTTGCAGTGAGATATGACCCAGACATACAGTATTCTTGAAAGGTTTCATGAGATTCACTCACTACAGTGCAACACACAATATATATACAGCAGAGATGTGCGTGTGTTTCCACCTGTGTAGCCTTTTCCAGCTCCAACCGTGTCAGTGAAATAGTTCTCTGTGTATCTGATAACTGTGACTGCAGACGACGGTTTTCCCTGGAGACCTCCTCGAACAACTGAAACATAAATACAGACATATTACACACACATCCCCTTGTAAAAGGATTAGAGATGTAGTTCACCCAACAGAATAAAAAGTAGAAGAGCAGCTCTGACATTCTGCATAACATCTCCTTTTGTTTTTCATGGAAGAAAAAATAAAACAAAACAAAAAACTATGGGTTTGGAATGACATGAAAGTGAGTAAATAATAACAAAATTCTTCATTTTTCGGGTGAAGTTTAAGGAATATTTGAACGATGAACCTCCTCCACACCTTTTTAAAGTCCCTGGACTCGGATCCTCTTGTGAGAATGCTGTCATTCAATACTGGATCAGACCTGAAGGAAAGAAAGAGAAAGATGGAGTGAGAAGGGCAGACACTACTTTCACTAAACAAAGTGAAAGGTCAAAGGTCAGACTCGTACCTGCTGCTCACATGTCTGTCTGTCTGCATGAGGGAGACGCAAAACAGGTCACACGTCAGTGAGAAACCATAAACACAAACAAACACAAATTAACTTTAAAGGGGTCATATAGTATATCATGGAAAACTGGTTTTTCCTTGCACTACTGGTGATGTACTATGTAAACATACTGAAACTTTTAGAACTTAAAACTTCCTCCCCCCAAAAAAAAAAAAAAAAAAATGTAAACTAAAATCGGCTGATTAAAAAAAACCTCCTCTCAAAAAAAAAAAACTAAAATTATAAAATGCTATAAAAGTGAAAATATGGCCCCTTTAACATCAATTCATTCAGCCTGACAAGACTTTATGAGAAAAACATGTTAGCTTTGTTTAATCTGTCAGTCAATTATAAAGGGCATGCTGATTGGCCAGACCTGTGGGTCCCGCCCACCACTACTCTCATCCTCTCCACTGGGCTCATTGTCGTCACTCTGAAAATACAGAGAAGTCAAAGATCAAACACTGGATGTATTTCCGAGCTCCTTCTTTAGTCATGTGTCCTCGTCCTCACCTCTCCTGTTCTTCCTCTCCTGCGAGCTCTGGCCCGCCTGCGCTCCCTCACCCGCTCCTCAATGTCTGCGATAGCGCTGTCCACGTCTAACACACAACAAACAAAATGTAGAAATGGTGTTAAAAAGAGAGATAACGAAACATCAGTTTGTATTATGAAATACGAAGGGTCAAAGGTGAAAGGTCACCCTGTCTGTCAGGACGTGGAGCACCAGGCGGGTGAGTGAGACCCAATAAATCCGACTTCTGCAGGTTAGCGATTCGAGACCGCCAGCTCACCTCCTGCACATACAAACATTTAAACACTTACATTTAGGGTAGATAACCAAATACAACAGTTAGTATGATAAAAAACAAATTAACTCGGTTCAGTCACAGCAAAACTTCATTTGCGGAGCCTTAAATATGTTTAAGGTGATGCGTGTCATTTCTGCACCACTTGCAGCACCAAGTGGAATTGCAAAAGTAACTTGATTTTTACATTTTCAATGGCCACATTTACACTTAAGTCTTTGTTTAAAAATGCATTAATTTTGCAACGTATTGTGTCTCTCATCCACATTTTCCTCCACAGAAAATGCTCTCCATTACCACATTCCTTGGAAAACGTAGACATTAGGAAACACAGCAAGCCAAATCTACCTTAAAGGAATATTACGGGTTAAATACAAGTTAAGCTCAGTTGTCATTCGTAATAAAAAAGCAAAAATTGAGATTATAGTGACGCACTTACAATGGAAGTGAATGGGGCCAATTTTTGGAGGGTTTAAAAAGGCAGAAATGTGAAGCTTATAATATTATAAAAGCACTACCATTAATTCTTCAGTTAAAACATGTATATTATTCGAGCTGTTTTGTTTAAATCGGCATTTTTACAGCCATTGTAGGGTTTGCTGACATTACATCGTCATGGTAAAATTGTAAAATTGGCTATAACTTTACACAAAAAAGGTTAGTAAGTGATTTTATCACTCTAAAATCATGTTTACATGCATATTGTTTATGTCTTGTGGCTACTTTTGAAACAGTGAGTATTTTAACATTCAAAAATTGGCCACATTCACTTCCACTGTAAGTGCCTCACTGTAACCCAGATTTTTGCTTTTACAAAATAAATTTTTGTGGTAATCATCATTATGCCACAAATGCTGTTGATTGAGCTTAACTTAACTAAACTTTGACTATTCTTTCAAATCACATGCAGGATATGAATTATAGATAATTACATTTTTCAGTTAGTTAAAATGCAAATTCTTGATATCAGGAATGGAATTACTTACTACTCTTCATATCCGTTACTGCATTTGCACTAGTAGAATTTCACATGGATCATTCACTCCATTTCAAAACGCAATTACAGATATCTAAAGTATAATTCATTTCTTACTAATTTCTTCCTTAATTTGCCAGGCTGTTATTAAAAAAAAAAAAAGAAGTCTGCTCTTAAGTAATTTGCCTGGTTAAATAAAGAAAGAAATTCTAAATTCCAATTTCACATATCAGCAATCTAGTTCCTACAAGTAAAAAAAAATTTTTTTTTGGCATATCAATAATTATTACATTGTTACTAGTAAAAATGTCCATTCCTGATATCAACAACTGAAGTATAACTAGTAAAAATGCTACTTTTCACATCGGTAATTTGGTTTTCACTAGTTGCAATGTTAATTTCAGATATCTGTAATGTGACTGTTAGTAGTAAGAAAGCCTTTTAAGATATATTTAATTATTGTCCAATTTACAGATATGTAAAATCCATTTCTAGATATTTGAAAGACCAAATCAAATATGTTCAAATACATTTACAGGTATCAAAGATAAGCATTTTCACTAGTTATAATTCAACTGTTGATATCAGGAATGGATATCTGCACTAGGAACAATGTAATTATTGATATCAAAAATGAAGTGCAAAGCTGACATGTGAAACTGGAATTTCAACTAGTAAGAAATGAATTATGGATATCTGTAATTACATTTTGAATAGGAGTGAATGACAGATCACTGGAAATTCTACAAGTAAAAATGCAATCAGCGAGGGGTCTGGGTAGTTCAGCAAGTAAAGATGCTGACTACCACTGCTGGAGTTGCAAGTTCTTAGGGCGTGCTTAGTGACTCCAGCCAGGTCTCCTAAGCAACCAAATTGGCCCGGTTGCTAGGGAGGGTAGAGTTACATGGGGTAACCTCCTCGTGGTCACAATAATGTGGTTCTCGCTCTCGGTGGGGCGCGTGGTGAGTTGTGCGTGGATGCCATGGAGAATAGCGTGAAGCCTCCACACGCGCTAGGTCTCCGCGGTAACACGCTCGACAAGCCACGTGATAAGATGCGCGGATTGACGGCCTCAGACGTGGAGGCAACTGAGATTCATCTTCCGCCATCCAGATTGAGGCAGGTCACTACGCCACCACGAGGACTTAAAGCACATTGGGAGTTCCAAATTGGGGAGAAAAAGAAAAAAAATGCAATTAGCAATTTCAAGAAGAAAATTACATTTTTGACAACAAGAATGTGTACTTCTGCGATTAATGACTTCATGTTTGATATTAAGAATTAACACGTTTCAAGAGCAAATGTAATTATTGATATAAAAAATGATCACTTTCACTAGTGAAAATCACATTTTTAACTCGTATCCTGCACATGATTAAAAGTCATTTAAGCTTGCCATAAGTGAATGTGAATGGTGACCGCGGCTGTCAAGCAGATTTTCAGTCTAAACTTTTCAGCGAGTAACAACTTACATTTTAGTCTGTTCCGCAAACAAAGCTATTGTATGGCTTCAGGAGACCTGAAATATAGTGCAAGAGTAGCATGAACTACTTGTATAATGCTTTATGGTGCTTTTTAGAGCTTGACAGCCCTTGGTCAACATTTGTCTCTGTATTGTATGAAAGACAGGAATCGAGAATACTCTTTAAAACATCTCCTTTTTGTTCCACTGAAAAAAAAGAAAGGAGTTTGGAATGACATGAGCATAAGAAAATGACAATTTTCATTTTTGGGTGAACTATCCCTTAAATATCGTAAAACATACATACATCACCTTTAAACTTCAATATTTCTGATTACAATACCACAGCCAAATAGGAGAGCAAACACAGATATTTGGATTAAACGCAACCTTTCTCACCCCTTCCTCTCCCTTCTTTTGCTTCCCTTCTTTTTCCTCGTCCTCTTTCTTCTCTTTTCCCTTGTTTTCTGTCATTGTCTTCTCTGCTTCCTGCAGGTCTGTGAGAGTGACACCCTGAAGAGCAAATGCAACAGTCGCACAGAGTGTCTGGACTCAAAACAAAACGTTTTACACAAATGTTTTTCCCTGTGTTAAAAAACCACAGTAATGCAAGAACGCACGTTAAGCATGTGCAACCAAACAGCACGTCTGCAATGCGTTGGTCAAGCGCGCACATTTGCGTACACACACTTCTGTAAAGTATGTTTAAAGAGATACAGGTGCATCTCAATAAATTAGAACGTCGTGGAAAAGTTCATTTATTTCAGTAATTCAACTCAAATTGTCAATTTGAATTGATAGTGAATTGGTGGGTTTTTGTTAAATGTGAGCCAAAATCATCACAATTAAAAGAACCAAAGACTTAAACTACTTCAGTCTGTGTGCACTGAATTTATTTAATACACGAGTTTCACAATTTGAGTTGAATTACTGAAATAAATGAACTTTTCCACGACATTCTAATTTATTGAGATGCACCTGTATGTAATACACAGTTACTTTTGGACAGACAGAAATTCTGAACTCCAAGTCCACACACATTTTCCGCCAATTTCTTCATTGTTTGGTTACCGCTAGGGCTGTCGATTTAACGCATTAATTTAGTGTGATTAACTACAGAAAAAACAACGCATTCAAAATATTAAAGCAATTACCATCGGCTAAAGCAATTGATGTACCACCTGTTTTCAGCAGGGGGCAGTAAGCGAAACTCCAGCTGTATAGGCAACCAGCAGCTATACAGAGAACAAATCAAGCTCAGGCTTGCTTGACACTAGCGACAGCACAAGATAAGAACACGTTCTTGCATTCAAAAACAGCAGGACAGGGGAGCGCAATTCTGAATGCAGGGATCTCGAGACGTGTTGTTTCAAACTATGTTTAACTTGACACAGTGACCTAAAAAAGTTATGACGTGATGCAACCAAAGTGTACAATGACGCGTCCTTATAAAAGGATTAATTAATCGGCATATCATGTTATTAGTTCAATTTAAGCAAATTGTGATATCATTGAAATTTCTGCTCAGTTTAATATTTTAATAGCCACCAGTTACCCGCTTTACTGTGGATATAGATACTTGTCTACCTGTTTCCTCCAGCATCTTCACAAGGTCCTTTGCTGTTGTTCTGGGATTGATTTGCACTTTTTGCACCAAACTACATTAATATCTAGGAGACAGAATGCGTCTCCTTCCTGAGCGGTATGATGGCTGCATGGTCCAATGGTGTTTATACTTGCGTACTATTGTTTGCACAGATGAATGTGGTACCTTCAGGCGTTTGGAAATTGCTCCCAAGGATGAACCAGACTTGTGGAGGTCCATCATTTTTTTTCTGAGGTCTTGGCTTATTTCTTTTGATTTTTCTATGATGTCAAGCAAAGAGGCACTGAGTTTGAAGGTAGGCCTTAAAATACATCCACAGGTACACCTCCAATTGACTCCAATTAGCCTATCAGAAGCTAATTGGCTAATTGCCAAAAGGCTTGACATCATTTTCTGGAATTGTCCAAGCTGCTTAAAGGCCCATTTAAGTTAGTGTATGTAAACTTCTGACCCACTGGAATTGTGATATAGTCAATTAAAAGTGAAACAATCTGTCTGTAAACAATTGTTGGAAAAATTACTCATGGCATGCACAAAGCAGATGTCCTAATCAACTTGAAAACACTTTATTTTGCTAATATGAAATCTGTGGAGTGGTTAAAAAAATTAGTTTTAATGACTTTAACCTAAGTGTATGTAAACATCTGACTTCAACTGTAGGTTATAGCATTTATAAACGGAGATTGTGTGTGTAAACTTACAATTATAAAGCTAGATTGAGCTTACTACACGGTCATCTCCCACAAAATAACTGTATTTTATCCGAAAAATGGCAGCATGACAGTCTCATTGCCTGAGTCCTGTAATTCACGAGAATCCTGCCGTCTGGACATCCCCTGTATCTGCAGTAAGTTTATAATCTCGGTACAACAAACTCTTCAGGTTCTGACTAGACTCAATATATGCTTTAAAATAAACAATTATCTACAGTTCTCAAAACATGTCCAACTTTACAGCTGTGAAGGCACTAACAGGTTACATAGCTTTTCAGGTGAGTCTGCTCAAGTTCTTCCATTGATGGATAAAGACTCAATAAAATAACTAAAATGCTTCTATTTGCAATATTTGGCCATCACCCTCAAACCCATAATCATTAACAGATAGGTGAGGAAGAACAATATCACCTCGCTATAATTCTGTGATCATTTTTAATGCTGCGTTAGTACATAACATAACGATTGTTTACGCTTAACTGGAAGTTCCGCCCACACTGCACGCAAAGCATCATGAGACTCAAGGAATATTGTGGATAGAGCGCTCGTTTCTCTTGGCGAATGCAGCTGCGTGTGTGAATATTTAAATGCACTTCTTGATGCGATACGAATGTAAACAGATGTTAATGTATTAACAGGAGTGTTAACAGACGGGACAAACATTTGCGCAGTTTTGACACGATATTAATGTAAGCCGTGATGTAGACAGGGCAAAAGTCTTATATCAAAATATCCGATCTGTGCGATGTGTAAATGCAGCCTATTAGATGTGCTGCCTGCAACTGTTACAAGCCTATCGTTAAGATTAATCAAACAACAATACTGACAAGAAAGAGAGAAAAGCGCTCAGCATTTTAAAGTATACTCTTTTGACCGTAAACCCAACAGGACATGTTCGACACATGCGCACTACAACTGCTTTGTAATACACTTTAGTACAGTTTAAATGCAGGCACATGCGCAGACGACACAAAGATGCGTGTCTAGAAAAACTAGGCTGCATGTGGACCAGACTTTATGCTGATAGTTAAAAGTCTGGCTACATGAAACTAAAGGTCAAATGGTTGAGCTGACCTGTGTGGACCGTCTGGACTGGCGGGCATGTCGGGACCGGGCCTTTCTCTGAGCCTCCGCCTCCTCATCACGCACCGGAGTCAGATAGGACCTAAATACACATAGAAATAAATGAAGACACAGTGAAAACCAAGTGGTTGGTAGCTGGTTTAAGATGGTTTCTAGCTGGTCCAAGCTGGTCTAGAGAGTTTATCTGGACTATGGGCTAGTGGACTTGGTTTCAAACTGGTAGAGCATCTTGGTCAAGCTGGTTAGTGCTGGTAGACCACCTTAGACCAGATATAAACCAGTGTTCCAAAACACCTTAAACCACAATGAAACGGCATTCGCAACTCATTTCAGAGTGAAACAGGATATTCAATAAAAAAAAAACAATGAAGATGGGACTTGATTTTTATCAATTTGATCATGAAAATTGGTCTCCATATGACAGGTGGTTGGAGGGGAGGGGCTGAAAAATAAAAGGGTTTGGTGATGTTAGACGAAAAAAGAAAGTCTCAATCTTTTGATAAAAGATAATGAAGACAAATACTATTTACTTCGAAATAATGTGCTCCGGATAAATCGGTTACAATAAGACCAGGAAAATTATGAATGTAAATAGGGTTAATTCTGAGTTCATGCTGACTTTAGAGCTGGTATGACCTGTTTTTTTCCAGCAGGGTATCTAAGGTTTATTTGCACTCTGTTTCAAGGAAATTTTAAGTCATCCTTATAAAACTCATGTGGATACACACTCTGCTACATCATCTCACACTCACTTGCGTCTCTGTTTGGTCTCTGGCTCGCCTGTTGTGGTTGTCGTGGTTACAGAATTGGAGGTCGTCACAGAGACGGGCTCCTTCTTCTCAGCCTCTTCCTGAGCTGACCTGAGAGAGAATATGAGTAATTCTTCAATTAAGGGCACTTTTGGCTTTAACTTTTTTGAATGTAACTTTTTTAAACTGTTTCATATATGTTAAAATATTAAATCACATGTGCTAAAATAACGATCTGATCATGGTATTCATCATCCTTGATCAAAAAGTACAACATATATTTTTCCGATTTTTACACTTTTTATACATTTATTTTAAAAGGAAAGTTAAAAAGTCAAAAGCCCAAAATATCCAATTTAAACACTAAATAAAGTTATATAAAATCTTTATTTATTTAGTGTTTAAATGGTATATTTCACTATTTTGGACTTAGGACTTCTTAACTTTCCATTATCATAACCTAATCATAATTGTTACATCATAATAATTATTAATAATTATATATAATAATTATTATGCTAGATTTATAGATAGATTGATGTATATATATATATATATATAGACATACACACATATCTGTACATATATTACAATATATAATGATACGTTTTTTATAATTATATATATTGTAGTTACAATTATACACAAAGCATATACACACACACTGGCGGTCAAAAGTTTGGAATAATGTACAGATTTTGCTGTTTCGGAAGGAAATTGGTACTTTAATTCATCAAAGTGGCATTCAGCTGATCAAAGTATAGTCAGGACATTACTGATGTACAAAACTGCACCGTCACTATTTGAAAAAAGTCATTTTTGATCAAATCTAGACAGCAGCCATCACTCCAACCCCTTATCCTTGAGTAATCATGATAAATTGATCATTTGGTACTAGAAAATCACTTGCCGTTATATCAAACACAGTTGAAAACTATTTGGTTCGTTAAATGAAGCTTAACATTGTCTTTGTGTTTGTTTTTGAGTTGTCACAGTATGCAATAGACTGGCATGTCTTAAGGTCAATATTAGGTCAAAAATGACAAAAAAGAAACAGCTTTCTCTAGAAACTCGTCAGTCAATCATTGTTTTGAGGAATGAAGGCTATACAATGCTTGAAATTGCCAAAAAACTGAAGATTTCATCCAAAGGTGTACCCTACAGTCTTCAAAGACAAAGGACAACTGGCTCTAACAAGGACAGAAAGAGATGTGGAAGACCAGATGTACAACTAAACAAGAGGATAAGTACATCAGAGTCTCTAGTTTGAGAAATAGACACCTCACATGTCCTCAGCTGACAGCTTCATTGAATTCTACCCGCTCAACACCAGTTTCATGTACAACAGTAAAGAGAAGACTCAGGGGTGCAGGCCTTATGGGAAGAATTGCAAAGAAAAAGCCACTTTTGAAACAGAAAATCAAAAAGAAAAGGTTCGAGTGGGCAAAGAAACACAGACATTGGACAACAGATAATTGGAAAAGAGTGTTATGGATCTTAACCCCATTGAGCTTTTGTGGGATCAGCTAGACTGTAAGGTGTGTGAGAAGTGCCCGACAAGACAGTCACATCTATGGCAAGTGCTACAGGAAGTGTGGGGTGAAATGTCACCCGAGTATCTGGAGAAACTGACAGCTAGAATGCCAAGGATCACAAAGTTGTCACTGCTGCACGTGGAGGATTTTTTGATGAGAACACTTTGAAGTAGTTTAAGAAGTTCTGAACTTTTATTCAAATTGTAATAGTAATTTTTCACGTTATTAATGTCCTGACTATACATTGTGATCAGTTGAATGCCACTTTGGTGAATAAAAGTACCAAAAAAGTACCAAAGAGCAAAATCTGTACATTATTCCAAACTTTTGGCTGCCAGTGTGTGTGTGTGTGTGTGTGTGTATATATATATATATATATATATATATATATATATATATATATATATATATATATATATATATATATATATATATATCCAGTTTTAAAGCATAGATAAAAATGTAAAAATGTGTATTCTTTAAAATCATAATAGGAGATAGAAAGCTCCCCTAATTGACAAATTATCCTTCGTTAACTAAAAATACAAATAAAAACATGTACATTCAGACAGACACATGCATAAACACCTTTGAGCCACTAGATTATTGAGGCGACTAAGTCCAGAGGTTCCCGTGGTTACAGAGGTCACTGAGGGGTCATCAAGTTTCCTTCCATAAGATGAGCTGTGAGGTAACAGGGGGTTCTGACCCGGCACGTCACTAGAGGACTGGCTGTTCAACCGGCGAGTGCTCCGGCTTAACCAGCTACACACACACACATAGAATGATGAATTAACATAGAAAATTTTCAAAGCAGGTGATATACTTCAGATATAACAGTGTACTTCCTGCATTTCTCACCTGCCGGCGTTGTCAGGGTTGGTGTTGGTGTCTGTGATACTGAACAAACGTTTGAACGGAGTGGGCTGCACGCGGGCCAACCTGGGCTCCTGAACACCGGAAGTGACATCATTATAAGTGACAAAATTAACTTAATTGTGTGTGTATTTGGTTGTGAATGTGTTACCTTATTATCAGTTTCAGAGCTCAGTCTGGGACTAGATAATGAGCGTGTCATTTTAGTCTCTGGGTCCTTGAGGGCCTCACTGGGTGGGTCAGAAGCCCCTGCAGAGCCCAAAGCTACAGAACTTCCTGCTTTACGCAAAGATGTTCTCCAGGAACCCGGAGCTTCTGTCACTGGTGTCCGAGCAGGTTCAGCCTGAAAGCAGAGAACACAAAAATGCACAAGTTTATACATAAACATATATCTTCAAAACTCAAATAAATTCTTTCATTAAAAAAAAAAAAAGCAAATATATAATTCAGTCAGTCATTAGGAGCCATATGGATTGAAACAGTAGACGTTATTTTAGCAGAACATGTGCTGTTGATAATCTCCAATGGTGGCAAATTTAAACTTTCTTGATAAACAGTTGCACAGTTAGGAGGATTTTTACAGTGCCCCTATGAATGGAATCACGAAATTTGGTGTTCGTCCTTGCATAGTCGAGGTGTCCGTGTGCACCAAGTTTCGGTAAGTTTGGACATTGTGTTCTGAAGATCTTGGTCAATTAGTATACACTGTATAGGTCGGAAAATGTCATTAGTTTGTATCTCCAAAATGATCTGAATTAAATTTCCCTATATATCTTCTTGCAAGGAGTATCTCTTGATGACACATGCCATATTTTTTGATAGAATCAGAACAACAGACTAAGACGAGTTAACAAACAAACAAACAAACAAAACAAACAAACTAGGTTTTCTATAAAGTTCAGAAAGTGGCGGATTTTTTTTTCCTTTAGTGGAAATGCTGAAATTGTATTGCCAGCTGGTGGCAATTATTTTTTATCTGTTCTGTTTATATTTGAGGATTTTAACTGTCACAAATGGCTGTGGAATTAAAAGGATTTTTACTTATAGCGCCCTCTATGGATGGAATTTGATGAAATTTTGGTGTGCATCCTTAGACTATCCCGGTCTCCATGTGTACAAAGTTACGTTAAATTTGGACATTACGTTCAGAAGATATAGGTCCATTAGTAAATATAGGTTGGAAAATTTAATTGGCTTTTGTATTTCTAAAATTATCTGAATAAAACGTTTCTTAATAACTTCTTGCGAAGAGTATCTCTCAGTGACGCATGCCAAATTTTGTCTGACCAACAGCCTAAGACGAGTAAAAAAAAATGTAAAAAAAATACAAAAAGAGTAGGTTTTCCATAAAGTTTTTTAAGGTGGAGATGCTGAATTTTTTTTGGAAGCTGTTGGCTGTGGA
Source organism: Myxocyprinus asiaticus (assembly GCF_019703515.2). Lineage (NCBI taxonomy): Eukaryota > Metazoa > Chordata > Actinopteri > Cypriniformes > Catostomidae > Myxocyprinus > Myxocyprinus asiaticus. The sequence continues at coordinate 26,357,949 of NC_059391.1, forward strand.
ATTATGAGGATTTTACTTATAGTGCCCCCTATGGGTGAAATTTGACAAAATTTGGTGTGCCTCCTCAGATAATCATAGCATCCATGTGTACCAAGTTACGTTAAATTTGGACATTGCGTTCAGAAGATATTAGTCCATTAGTAAATATGGGTATGAAAATGTCATTGGCTTGTATCTCCAATATGAAACAAATTTCCCTTAATAACTTCTTGCGAGAAGCATTTCTCAGTAACACATGCCAAATTTGCTTTGAATCAGACCAACAGCCTAGAGTGAGTAAAAAATACAAATAAATTAATAAATAATAGTAGGTTTTCCATAAAATTGAGAAAATGTTGGAATTTTTAGGGGGTCAAAATGCTAAAGTTTTATTGGCAGCTATTTCGGGTTATATTTGAGGATATATCAGCACTTGCACATAAGGAAAGTCAAAATAATCAGTCACTATTAAATGGCTGTGGAATTATGAGGATTTTTAATTATAGAGATACTACAAGTAAACTAATTTTTTTGTGGAATTTGACAAAATTTGGTGTGCATCCTCAGATTATCCTGGTATCCATATGTACAAAGTTTTGTTAAGTTTAGACATGGCACTCAATGTAAACGTCAATGAGTCGACATGGACTGTGCTCAGAAATTACATTGGCTTCTATCTGTAAAATAATTTGCATAGCTTGAATAGCTTTTTGTCGGGAGTATCTCTAGATAATTTTCTCTGAATTGGACAAATGATCTAGGGCTAGCCCAAAAAAGTAGACTGAAATTTGAAATGTTTTGACCCAATTTTGTTGCTTTAAGCTCTCTCCTCACCTTTTTAACTTGGTTTCCGCCAGAGCTGGTCACCAAAGTGGTGGCAACGGGAGCAGCATTGTTGCGTTTGTTGTTCAAGTTGTTGATCATTTCCCGAGTTTTTGCTTTCTCTGAAAAAAATGATATGTGCACATTAACAGTCAGCTAATATCTTTTTGACTTCCAAAACACAAATGGCAGTGACTTCTTAACTTTGGTCACCTGACTCAGCGTCACTCTCAGATTCACTCTCTTCCTCTGAACTGGAGCTGCTGGAGGCTTTTGGAGGGACTATTGCACGTGACTCCTCCTCTTCCTCTTCGGTGGGTGGAGTCTGGAGTGTGGGTGGAGCATGTTTCTCTCTCTCATGCAGGGTGATCTTCTCTTTGCTACTCATACGAGAGATGGATCTCCTGTAGGGGGCGGGGCCAGCCGAAAAACACAAGTGACAAATGCAAATCAACCAATTAGAGAGAGCAAAACAGCAAAGACGAGCTAATCAGTGAGCAGGCAAAATTGGCAGCCTTATGGGCTGTTCAGACCAAACACTTTCTAAATGAACTTGCCTTGATTTTGTGAAAAGTGAAACACAATTTTCAGTAAAATACTTAAACATCCTGAAGCGTCACACAAATATTAAATTTACACTATGACCCTGAATCTCTTTGTTTTTTAGTTAAGGTGAAGTGTGCAATTTCTTTGCATCTAGTGCCACCAAATGCAAAAAAAAAAAAAAGTGTTTCCAAACAGGTCCCGCCCCAAAATCACGGCATTGGCTGAGCCAGATCAGAGTAGTTTAACTTTGAAAAAAATGATACATTTTACCTTTCATATTCAACTATTTGTCCACTATTAACTCATTTATGCTATGATGTTAGTGTTTGTGAAAATCCTTTTGCAATTCATCCCACAGGACGTGCTCACATGCATACAGCTGATTGGACATTATATGTGATATTACCTGCGAGGGCGAGCTGGTGCCATGGAAACAGGTGGGCTGGTCTCAATGACAGGGGTCTGGATCTTCTGTTTCTCTGAACGCATCTAAACAACACAAACAGCTCTTACTAATTCAATCATCACTAATACAGCTATAGCTCTGTACAACACATACAGTGCTGTCTTCTGGTTATTCTTGCAGCAAGTACATATAAACACAAACTTACAACGTTCTGCTTCTTCTGCAGTTCCTCCAAGTTATCAACAATGCTCTCATCAGCAACATCAAGTGGAGTTTGGCCCTGAGACCCAAACATACAGTGCTTTAAAATACTAATTATAAAGCTACGGGAATACTTGATCCTGATTGGTCAATTTGGGCTAATTGGTGTAATGACCGCTAAACTGCACATTATAAAACTAATAGTTGCGACTCTAAATTCTGATTGGATGAGCCATATTTGAAGCGGTTGTAAAATGTCAAATGCATAAACGTACAAATGCTAAAACCGCAAGCAGCCTACAGTTAGGATAATTAACAATATTGCTAATTATTAAAACTGTTCATTTAAATTTGGTGTCTTTAATAATTTTTGTGTCACCATTTTGTAAAGGCAAGGTTATTTTACACTATATTATTTTATTGGCTGTCGATTTTACGTTAAAAAAAGTAATGCAATTAATGTGATTCTAGACCCGTGATAACCATGCCTGGGTTTATTTAGCAATAATGACCGGCTGATCGTAAATTATCACTTAACCACTTCAATAAGTAAAAAAAGAAAATTGTTTAAGACATGTATGTGTGTGTGTGTGTGTGTGTGTGTGTGTGTGTGTGTGTGTGTGTGTGTGTCTCCGCTCCTTTACCACATTATTGACAGCGCTCATGTCACACATGTGTTCAGCGAGCAGACCGCAGGCCTCTTCCTGACCCCAGTGAGCCGCCGCGTGGAGAGCTGTCCAGCCATCGCTGTCCCGACTGTCCACGTCTATCTGACACTTTAACAGTACCCTAAAACACAGACACATTTAAAATATCACACGCTTTGTAGATAGACCAAGGAAATTTTTTTTATTAGATTTGTTGAAAAACTGAGCTGTATTGATGCATTGAGAATCGTTGTGTAATTGTTTTGTGACCCCCTGAATCAAATCATTTGGTGGACTTTTCATTACAGGGTACAAGTAAGTAGAGGTAGAACGATATATTGGTTTTACCGATTAATCGGTGCCGATAGTTGCCGATCTGTTATCGGTAAAGATCTATGCCGATAGTATTTTGGTTTTTTATTCATCCGTGTTTTTCTGTGTCTGGTGCTGGAGGATTCTACAGTTAGAAGAGTTTGGTTGTACAGTATAAAAGCGGCCTCTAGTGGGTAAATAAAAACAACCACTGATGCATTGTGGGGATTTGCAGTATCTAAATCTTTCATCATTGACAATATTCAGCCACATTTTTATCCTCACTTCAATGCATATTATGATTAGATGATTAAGTCTTCTAAATTGAAGGGCATGCAAAGAAAAATGTGACTATATCGAAACGTCTCCCATCAGCACATTCGTCGTGTCTCCAACTATATATATATATACACACACACACATGCATATACAAAACTCTTCATCTGGGGAATATATAAGCTATAAAAAGCATAATTTGGTTAATACTTAATATAAAGCATTTTAAAAGAGCCAAGACACCGTCATTTCAAAATAAGAGTCGTCAGTGTGTTTCGGGGTTGTTTATAGATGAAAGTCCCACGTTATGCACCACATCTTAATTATTGGGATTTTGGTTGATCAATAAACTATATCTGGGATTTTATTTATTTGGGACTTTTGTAGCCTCTGTGTCTGTGCTCGTCATTGCAAAGAAAGACATTTTTTAACATTCAGTTAATCGATTTTAAAAACTATCGGCTGATTAATTTGGTTATCTGCATTTTCCAACACCTTAGTTATCTGTATGGGCAAAATACTATTGGTCAACCTCTACTAATAAGGCCCTGAAACTCTTAAAATTATTAAATAATTATTTTTTTCACATTTTGGCACGTTTCAGCCTCTCATTCACACTGGAACGTCATTTTCCTCCTCAATAAATGGAGACTTTCGAAATCACTGCCTACTACCTCATACTTTGGAAAACGATAACATTACGAAACTGAAAACTGAGTTTTCAAATTGAAACAGGGTCATTAGCCTAAATTAAGCCACCACTCAGTTGAGGTTCCCATAGTTACTTTGGTTGAAATGTTAGGTTTGTAGTTATTCATAAACTAATATTTCACATACATTAAATGTTATATATAAAAAAAACTTATTATTATTATTTTATTGCAATAACTTTGGTAAAAGGAATAAATGGTTGAGTGTGATGAATGCAGCCAACATACAACCCTAGCTTCATAATGCACCACACATTCTCAATTGGAGGTGGTCAGGACTGCAGGCAGGCCAATCTAGCACCCGCACTCTCTGCTTACACAGCCATGCACTTGAAATCCGAGCAGTATGTGGTTTGAAGTTGTCCTGCTGGAAAATGCAGGGACGTCCCTGGAAATGACAGTGCTAGATGGCAGTATATGCTGCTCCAAAATTTGTGCATATCTGTCTGCATTCATGTGTTCTCACAGATGTGCGAGTTACCCATGCCATGGGTACTGACACACCCCTGGCCCATACAGACACTGGCTACTGGACCTGACGTTGATAACATCTTGGATGGCCCTTTTCCTCTTTGGCCCAGATAACACGACAGCTTTGACTTTTTCAAAACCTTTTTGCAATGTGGACTCTTCAGACCAAAAAAACACAGTTCCACTGTTATACTCTCCATCTAAGATGAGGCCAAGCCCAGAGAATTCAGCAGCACTTCTGGACAGTGTTGATGTATGGCTTCTGCTTTGCATAGTAAAGTCTTAACTTGCATCTGTGGATGCAGCGGCGAGTGGTGTAAACAAAGGTTTACTAACGTTAACCCAAGCCCATGTTCATGATATCCATTACAGATGAATGCCGTTTTTTAAGACAGTGACGTCCGTCTTGCCCTTTACGCACCGAGATTTGACCAGATTCCTTGAATCGTTTAACTATATTGTGCACTGTAGATGGTGAAATGCCCAAAATCCTTCCAATTTGTTTTTTGGGGAACACTGTTCTCAAAGTGCTGGATTATTTATTGAAACATCTGTTGGCAAATTGACAAATCTCGAATGATCCTTGCTTTTAAAGGACAAGGCTGTTTTTGGAGGCTCCTTATATACTATGACATGATTGCCTCACCTGTTTAACATCTCCTGTTTCACATCGCCATGTTATTTTAACTCGTCAAATTGTTATTAGTCTTAAACTGCCCATCTCAACAATTTTTGGAGTGTGTTGCGATCATCTGATTTGAAATTACTGTACATTTTTAAAAAACAATGAAATTTACAAGGTAAAACATCACATAATGATTAGTTGTAGTGCTTTCAATATAGCAAAGGGTGAATATAATTTACAAATCACTCGTTTTTGTTTTTATTAGCATTTTTCATACTGTCCCAACTTTTTCGGAATTAGGGTTGTATTAAATAGTCAGTTTTCGGTTGCAGTACACTAATGCAGTGTACTATAAACTCACTTTAACACCTCGATGTATCCTTTAGCAGCGGCAACATGCAGCGCTGTGGCCTGTGTGTTTGGATGAGGGAGCAGAGAGCCTCCTCCTGCAAGCACGGCCATCGCGTCCTGTAACATCACTCTCTCCTCCTCTCTCCTCGCCAGCTCCACGTCGATACCTGAACATTCAGTGAAAAAAAAACTATTTAAACACTTTCTTAGCATCAGACAGCACACCCACAAGACATTCACAGACTGTCTGATGCATATTGTACACAAAAATGGATGTACTCTCAAAACGGAAAGCTGTAATCTGATTAGCTGACTCTATACCTTTTTTGTGGGAGTCAAGGTAAAAAGGTTTATATTAGTTTATCTAGAAACGAAGGTCCCAGGTTTCTACAATGAACAAGCAGAAAAAGTTGTCACTTGCTTTACCGAAGTTTGTGATTTTTTTAGCATCAAATCTTTAAAAAGATTTTCATGACTTTTTGAGACAGAGTAGTAGCAAGTAAACTCTGTATCAATGTGCATTCCTGTATTTTTCTGTATATAATGTGTTCATTTAGTGCAATTTATTATATAACAATTTAAACGTAAAAAAAGTTAACGAAATTAATCATGTCTCCGGACCATAATAAGGAATATTTCTAACATCGGAGCAATTGAAGTGCCACCTGTTTTCAGCAGGGGGCAGTAAGCTAAAATCCAGCTGTATAAGCAACGCACAGCTGTACAGACAACAAACCACACTAGCGACAGCACAAGATTAGAATGTGTTCTTGTGTTCAAACATTGAATGCAGGAATCTCGAAACATGTTTTTCTAAGTTTCAAACTACTTTTAACTTGACAGAGACCTAAAATGCGGTGTTTATAACACGATGCAACCAAAGTGAGATGCTCCAAAAGCGTACATTGACATATGAGTACATTATAATACATCCATCTCGGACAGATTTACGAATTCAATTGCAAAATGGATTACTGTGGACTGTAGGTCAATGATATACTTATGTACAATAATATAGAATTAAACAATATACTGACTTCTAAAGGCACTTTTTGTATTGTCTTATCAATGCTTTACTCGTCTGCCACAATAATGTAATGCATTTTAATTACCTGAATTATTATTTTTTAATATATATAATTATTTAAATACATCCATTTATCATTATTGTAACTTTATATTTTGAATTATTGTTATTTGAAGGGCTCTCTCAGCAAATATTTATATATACAATTAATTGCAATTAATTCGATTAATCATGTAATTAAAAATGATAAAAAAAAATTTTTTTACAGCCCTAACATTGCTTAATGTTTGCAAAAGTTATATTCGATATATAATTTATATCCGTTTTTCCTTACAAAGTGTACACTATGACTGCTTTGTGATACTCTTTAGTACAGTCAACGACAGACGCAAGTGCACAAACAAACTGGGCTGCATGCGGACAGTACAGGCGTACTGTGCTAATGACGAAATTTGCGTCACGTGGACTGTATGTGAGACTTAGCGGCACGCGGAAACCAAAGTATACTTTGGCCTTAACCAGGCACGATGTGAAAATTTTCCAATGACAAGCAATTTGTCTGTCCACAAAGAACACAAAACTGCTGCTCTGTTTATTATACAACTATGTGGAGCAGGGATTTGGACCAATGAGATTTCACAATGGGTGGGGCTACACAGTGCGACACTGCAGAAATAGAAAGCAAGCAACTGACAAAATGTCCGGTCTCTCTTCATGGCCGGTTAGGACAGAAACTTTTTAGCTTTTATCGCTTGGTGCTCTACTAAAAAAATTTAATATGGTTGGTCGCATTACATGTCAGTCAGGCCTCTTCCTGTCTAAGTGGGCGGTTCTTGGCTAGAAAAAGCTGAAATACAGTGGTGGCCAAAAATATTGGCAGCCTTGGTAAATATGAGCAAAGAAGGCTGTGAAAAAAAATCTGCATGGTTTATCCTTTTGATCTTTCTTTCAAAAAATTCACAAAAATCTAACCTAAAAATCTAATATAAAAAGTAAAACAATTGAAAGAGTGGAAATATCTCATTATTAATAAAAACTCTCTCCAAAACACGTTGGCCACAATTATTGGCACCCCTAGAAATTCTTATGAGTAAAATATATCTGAAGTATATATTCCCATTCATATTTTACATTTTTAGTGCACCTGGGTGACTAGGAACATGAAATTGTTCAGCCATAAATTCCTGTTTCACAGGGGTATAAATATGAGGTAACACACAGGCCAAATTCCCTTAATCATCAATCACAGTGGGTTAGACTAAAGAATATAGTTCTGATGTGCAGCAAAAGGTTGTCGAGCTTCACAAAATGGGAAGTGGCTATAAGAAAATAGCCATTTCCACCATCAGGGCAATAATTAATAAAGTTCCAATCAACTGGAGATCTTAAGAATCGGCCTGGAAAAGGACGTGTGTCTATATTGTCTCCACACACAGTGAGGAGGATGGTTCAAGTGGCCAAAGAATCTCCAAGGATCACAGCTGGAGAAGTGCAGAAATTAGTTGGGTGTTGAGGTCAGAAAGTCTAAAAAAAAATATATATATATATATATATATATTATATATCAGATATCACCTACATCACCACAAGTTGTTTGGGAGGGTTTCAAGAAAAAAGCCTCTGCTTTCATCCAACAACAAACTCAAGTGTCTTCAGTTTGCCAGACACTACTGGAGCTTCAAATGGGACCGGGTTCTATGGTCAGATTAAACAAAAAATTAAAAAAAAGAGAGAGCTTTTTGGCAGCAAATGCCAGAGATGGGTTTGGCGCACACAGAGATGAAGAAGTACCCAATGCCCATGGTTAAATGTGGTGCTGGATCTTTAATGTTGTGGGCTGTTTTTCTGCCAGAGGTCCTGGACATCTTGTTCAGATACATGGCATCACAGACTCTATCAAATACCAACAAATAAAAAATCTAAACCTGACTGCCTCTGCCAGAAAGCTTACAATGGGCCCAGGTTGGATCTTCCAGCAGGACAATGATCCAAAACAAACATCAAAATCAACACAAAAATGGTTCAGTGACCACAAGGTTCAGCCATGGCCATCCCAGTCTCCTGACCTGAACCCCATAGAAAACCTGTGGGGTGATCTGAAGAGGAGAGTCCACCATGTGGACCTCTGAATTTGAAAGATCTTGAGAGATTCTGTATGGAGGAATGGTCTCAGATCCCTTGCTAGGTGTTCTCCAACCTCATTAGGCATTATAAGAGAAGACTCAGAGCTGTTATCTTGGCAAAGGGAGGTTGCACAATGTATTGAATACAAGGGTGCCAATAATTATGGCCAATGCGTTTGGAGAAAAATATTTATTTAATGAGATATTTCCCTTGTTTCAGTTGTTTTACTTCAATTAAAGGTTAGATTTTTGTGATTTTTGAAATTTTTTAATGAAAGATCAAAAAGATAAACAATGCAGATTTTTTTTTCACAGCCTTCTTTGCTCATTTTTACCAAGGGTGCCAATATTTTTGGCCACAACTGTATGAACCAGACTTTATGCTGATTGTCTAAAGTCTGGTAGTGTGTGATTACATGTAGGTTAATCTACCTTAGATAGAGGTATTCTTCCTAAAGTAACACTGAGAAACAGATGAAAGCAATCTCAAAAACTTCCAGACTTTCAAAGGCTTCTTTAAATCACACCCAACACATCTAGCCAGCTACAGGAGGAAGTTTATAAAATCCATGGGAAGCTTGATTGTTTTTATGAAGTCTTTGATGTGGGAAGTTTATGTGTTGTTGCTCTGCATGTGTTGTTAAACCAAACACACTCTTTAAACAAACACACATGCATATATGCGACAAGCTTTTATGTGTTTAGTTTCTCTACACCCTTGACTATATAGTTGTAGTGAGATCAGACAGGAGTGCTCAAGACGGATAATAGGACTATTGGGGAATCTTTATGTGTAAATAATGTCTGCGTGAATTAAAAAAAAAAAAAATCCAGGTCATATTTTGAAACTCAAAATGAAAAGAATTATGTTTTGCACAACAAAAAAAAACATTTTTAAATCTCTCTTTTCTACTCTAAGGTTTTTATTCCATCTCTCACCCTGTTTTTTAATCTCGGCTTTCAGCAGTCTCTCCATGGCATCCTCCGTGGCGACGTCTAGAGGAAGTTCACCCTCGCTGTTCACCGCTCCAACATGTGCGCCATGCTCGATCAAGTACCTGCAATAGGGATGCAACTTGAAAGTGAATGTTCACCCCAAAAATGCTAAATCTGTCATCATTTACTCACCCTCATGTCGTTCCAAACCTGTATGACTTTCTTTCTTCAGTGGAACACAAAAGGCAATATTAAGCAGAATGTCCAAACTGCTTTTTTTCCCCCAAGCATGCAGTGTTCAGGACTAACAAGGACCATAAATGTAGTCGAAACAACTCACTTTTGAATATGCGCAAACACAAATGAGATTCAAGAGTTATGGTAGAGGCGAATATTTTCAGAGTAGCGATTTAAATTTGGGTCTCTTACTCAAACAAAGCTAGTGTTGTCAAAAGTACTGGTACTTCGGTCCCAAGTCGGTACTAAAATAAAAAAGATGTAACGATACCAGTGTTTCTGCAGTACCGGTAGTACCGAACACCGACTCAACTCGATAACCGCATGTTGTCTGACTGACACACGACTGCTTTTAAATTCTCACACGCTTATATGAGCAGGTGCTCTTAGCATGCTAACTAATTAGCATGCTAAGCTAATATTGCCTACAGATATCAATGTGATCAAAAAGTCTTACAAATGTGTTGTTAGCATACTAAATGATTAGCATGCTAAGATAATGTTGCCCTACGTATAGTAATGTGATCAAATAACCTAATAAGTAGTGGGCGACCGATACGGGTTTTTTAATGGCTGATGTCGATATCCAGAGAGCAGGGCGGCCAATAGGCCGATACAATGATGATATATCACACAATATAATATAGTAAATAACATAAACATAAAGTTGCTAAAAAATGTATAAACTCTTATTTAGCACAATATTTATTCAATTTCATACAAAACTTTAACTTTGTAAAAAAATATTGTATTTTAAATGGTAGACAGCAGTATCGTCTTTTCTGTTTAGTCAAATTTTTGTAATTTATTTCAGTAGGGTCCTGCTTATATATATATATATATATATATATATATAAATACTTAAGCAATGCATATAGTACTTGATTGAGAAACACTTGAAGGAAACATGCATTTCTTTTGATTATTTACATTGAAATGTAACTTTAAATAGGCTAAAGGAGTGCTAAATATCACATTACCATTGAAATTGGTATCAAGAACCGTGAAATTTCACTCGTATCGGTGCCGACTACTGAAATTTTGGTATCGTGACATCACTAAACAAAGCTATCATACGGCTTCAGAAGACTTGGAATATCACGGACACGTCAAATGGACTACTTTTATGGTGCTTTTTTGGAGCTTGACAGTCCCTGGTTACTATTTGCTGTCTTTGTAAGGAAAAGAGCAGCATCACCATCCTGCAAAACATCTGATTTTATGTTACATAGAAGACAAAAACTCATGAGGGTGTGTAAATAATAACGGAAATCTCATTTTTGGGATAACTATTTCTTGAAGTCCAGACAATAATATTCTTCTCTCTCACAAACAAACACACAAAAACACTGACTTTGCGATCTGGATGAAACCGCAGGATGCAGCCGCATGAAGGGGCGTCCAGCCTTCATTGTCTCCTCTGTTTACGTCACTGCCGCTCTCCACCAGAAACTGAACCATTTCAGCATTTTCATCAATACACGCCTATGGAGAGAAAAAGACATGAGCAAACAAACTAAACGAGGACAATACTGATTGCCAATAAATATTTACTCTGGCACATGAATATGGTGGCAAATGTATTATTATAAGTTTATACTGTTTTGACTATTGTTTACACTAAAGCTCCAACGTAATCTAAAGTTGGTTCAAGTAAACTCACACATCAAAACATTATAATGTACAGCAGAAAAGATTCAAAATACATTTTTTAAATCCAGCATAGAACAAGAATGTACAGTTTAAACAGGAAAAAAAATAAGCTCTGATGTTAATGGCGGATTACGTTTCTATAAATAACTCAAAATTAAGTCTCTGACCTCTCAAACACAGAGTACTGTCTTTCACCTTTGACCTTTTTGAGATTTACAAACACGCGCTAACACAATATGATGACATCACCTTTACCAGCTAAGCATACATTGCGAATAACTCAACTGACACTAATCATGGTTTCCCTGGTGACATCATTTTGACAACATAACACATTACGTCATAAGAAATCCATGTTTCTATGTCCCCAGAGTTTCAGTGAGAAAATACTGCCGTTAACCCAAAGCAAAACAATCATTACTCAGCAAACTGTTTACATGACGGAAATGTTACTACACAGATGTGTGTGTAGAGTAACTTGTGTTGAGGAGTAACTTCAACTAGAAACTAAAAGTAAATTTTTCAGTAGCGTTATACAGAAGCTCAGCTATTTTTGTAATAGCGTAGCTTTTCCAATAACAAGCTATTTTTATTAATAAATAGCGGTGTAACTTGACAAAATGTTAAATTATTGTTATTTTCACTTCATATTGGATTGCGCAAACTGGGTCAATATTCAAATACACTCATGCGGTGTCTCGTTTTGAAGGCTGGTGATAGGACCTGTCCTATGTTGGCAACGGTATACCGAGCGTCCTCAACTAGACTCAGCTTTGTTTAAACAAAACGGCCTTCATAGGAAAGTCGGAAACAGAATGTATCATGGGTGCTATGACAACATGCAACAACATGCAAGTATCTGAGGTAAACTTTAAGAGAGTTACAACAGCGGGCCCGGGTAGCTCAGTGGTAAAAGACGCTAGCTACCACCCCTGGAGTTCGCTAGTTCGAATCCCAGGGTGTGCCGAGTGACTCCAGCCAGGCCTCCAAAGCAACCAAATTGGCCCGGGTAACCATGGGGTAACCTCCTCGTGGTCCCTATAATGTGGTTCGTTCTCAGTGGGGCACATGGCGAGTTGTGCGTGGATGCCACGGTGGATGGCGTGAAGCCTCCACACGCGCTATGTCTCCGTGGCAACGCGCTCAACAAGCCACATGATAAGATGCGTGGGTTGGCAGTCGCAGACGTGGAGGCAACTGGGATTCATCCTCCGCCATCCGGATTGAGGCGAATCACTACGCGACCACGAGGACTTAAAAGCACACTGGGAATTGGGCATTCCAAATTGGGTAAAAAAATTAAGAAGTTACAACGATCTTGAGAGAAAATAAAATTGATTTTGTGGCTGTACTTTTATATGTACTTCATAACACTTTATTCTACATTATACATTACTAAAACTTTGCATGTTATATAATTCACTCCCGTATACTGAGGTTCTTAAAGTTGGGAATTAACATTACTTGAATTTGAACATAATATTTTTGGGTAAATCGACATAATTTTTTCTAATAAATTAGGTATGTTTCCGTTGAAGCAAAGAATTGTGGGTTGCGAGTGCCAACGAAGGATACACCTCTTGCATCTTCCGAATTCTTGTGAAAGAAGGTCGCATTCGAAGGATGCATTAAGAGTTTCCTACTCGCTCTTCTGAAACGAGACAGCCTCTGTGTTGTATGTGGCTGATAAATGCGACCTTAGAAGCACGCAGCCTTCGAAATGAGACACAGCCTCAGTTTTGATTAATTTAAGCAAATGAGTTCTTTATGATGGTTTATTTCAACAAAACGATTCAAAGTAATCATTCACTGATTAATTTGAGTCATTAAGTTCCTGAGTATTATTTTACTTGTCATTTTGTGGCAAAATAACTGTTTTGCTGTGAAACTTTCTGATTTGGCTATTGACATTAGTTTTTTGGGGGGGTTTTGGAGCGAGATTTTTGTTGGTGTTGTTGTTGTCTTTAGTGTCGTGAGTTCGAATCCCAGGGCGTGCTGAGTGACTCCAGCCAGGTCTCCTAAGCAACCAAATTGGCCCGGTTGCTAGGGAGGGTAGAGTCACATGGGGTAACCTCCTCGTGGTCCCTATAATGTGGTTCGTTCTCAGTGGGGCGCATGGCGAGTTGTGCGTGGATGCCGCGGTGGATGGCGTGAAGCCTCCACATGCGCTATGTCTCCGCAGTAACGCGCTCAACAAGCCACGTGATAAGATGTGTGGATTGACAGTCTCAGACGCGGAGGCAACTGAGATTCGTCATCCACCTCCCGGATCGAGGCGAGTCACTACGCCACCACGAGGACTTAGAGCGCATTGGGAATTGGGCATACCAAATTGGGGAGAAAATCAAAAAAAAAAAAAAAAAATAATAAAAAAAAAAAAAAAACACACTTGTCCACTTAAAAAGCTTCAATGTAAATTACTTTCTTTAACCACAGGCCATGTGTTACAGTGAATTTACCTCAGTTAAGCACAGTTTTTAGCCACAACACGAAGCAGAGTTGGAAAAAACAACAACCCAAGCAGATCCCAGAGGACCCGCACAGCCTATAGAAAACTACACGTACACAGCACTCGCTCTTGGCTCTCTATGTGTGTTTAGGAAGAACAGAAGCCCACTCTATTTATGACCCACTTTCTTGTGTGTATGAGTGTGTGTTCTGAAGAACAGTGGGAACCTTCTTTATGGAGAAGATGTGAAGTTCTTGACTGGGTCGCTGTGTGTGTGTGTGTGTGTGTGTGTGTGTGTGTGTGTGTGTGGGCAGGTTTAAGTGGTTTACGAGGACTTTTTTTTAGGATACAAACTGGTAATTACAAGGGTATTATGCTATAAATGTGGTTTATGAGGACATTTCTAGTGTCCCCATAATTCAAATCGCTTAAACATTCTAAACAATGTTTTATTGAAAATGGAAAAATGCAGAACGTTTTTTGTGAGGGTTAGGTTTAGGGGTAGGGTTAGGGGATAGAATCTATAGTTCATACAGTATAAAATCATCATGTCTATGGAGAGTCCTCATAATGATAGCTGCACCAACATGTGTGTGTGTGTGTGTGTGACTCAAGTGTGACTGGCCTTTGCATCGGACAACAGTCGCTTGTACTGCATGAAGAATGTTTTCCATGCTCTCACTAAAGAGAGAGAGACTTTGGATGGAAGGGACGGAAAAATGTAAAGAGCACCAACTATATTTAATTCCCATTACCGAGCAACAAGAGAACAACAGGACCAAGACTGGGATGAGCAATGACATCATCATGCACACTCAAACACACCTCTTCAATTATAAACAACTTAAAACACACACTCTAATAAACTTTGCGCAAACAAACAAGAACACATAAATACGAATGAACACGTATTTGAATACAAACAAAAACAAATAAAATTTGAATATGAACAAGCACTAATATTAATACGAACATACACAAACTTAAATATAAATAAGAACAAACACTAATATGAATACAAACAAATACGACAAACACAAATAAGTAAATAATAGGCTAAATAAGGTGAGATTTGCCAGGGGGGGAATCGGGGGGATTTCCCTGCCTCTGCTTTTGATATGCCCCCTTATGGTTGTTCATTCACGTACTGTATATGTAAATGAACAAATATGAACGTGCACATATATGATTACGAACAAACATGAGCAAGAATATAAATATGAATACGAACACAACAACCCTCTACATTGCGAGTGAATCACTCGCATATGCGATTAAATTTCACGCTATGCGACTAAAATATCTCTCTTATTAGCCACTGGCTAGTAAATATTCAGATTTTACTTGCCAGAGATTGAGTTGTGTAGTGGCAAAGAAGAACTTGAGCACCACGATCCTTTTACTGGATAAGCAGGCGATTAAGACGCTGGATTCAGTTTCATCTTTTACACTGTGTTGAGTCTCATGAGTGAGCGCCCTGAAGGAAACTGACATTATTTGGCTTTAGTGGATCCGGATATGTCGTGATCGCGCGGTCACCACTTCTTTAGTTCAATGAAATGGCACTGACATTGCATTTAATGACATCAACTCTGACTTGTTCAACTTTTCCCCGGACTGTTTTCACAACATTCTCAGTTTTAAAACATGGCTACAGACCAATAAAGCGCCTGTTGGATGTCTGTTAGAAGGTAAAAGTGTTGCAAAACTCAAGAGCTTGTAGATTTGAATTCGAGAACGTGTAAATAAATATTTGAACAAGCAAGTTATACACATATGCCAGTAAGTTTCCATTTCGTTCCATGCACTATGTGTCCAAAGACGAGACCCAGGCACCCCATTTTAATTTCATGTCTCTTTTAAAATCCTTTCTATTCTTTACAATCAGTTGGTGTTGGTAATCAAAAAGATAAAAAGGCACATTTATTCTAATCATGCATTCAACGAATGAAGGAAAAAAACACTGTGCAACTTCTCTCACTGCGCTCATTCAACCGTAAACACTGGCTGCAATTCTCTTAATTTTTTTTGTTTTTTTTTTATATAGTAGCAATTAAATTATTATTTTATAATATAATTATAAAATTATTGTTATATGTGTAATTTTATATTTATTATAAGGTTCCAATCTAGTAAATAATGTGTTAAGTGTGTTTCAAACAGTGACAACAACTATCATTATTAAAAATGCTATTTCATGACATCATATAAATTGATAGAATGTGAAATACACAAGCTGAAATGTGATTAAAATCAACAAAAGCTAAATATGAAAAGAAAAATATTGTGTGATGTCATACAGTATATATGACTACTATAAACTCAGCAAAAAAAGAAACGTCCTCTCACTTTCAACTGCTTTTATTTTCAGCAAACTTAACATGTGTAAATATTTGTATGAACAAAAAAAGATTCAACAACTAAGACATAAACTGAACAAGTTTCACAGACATGTGACTAACAGAAATGGAATAATGTGTCTCTGAACAAAGGGGGGTCAAAATCAAAAGTAACAGTCAGTATCTGGTGTGGCCACCAGCTGCGTTAAGTACTGCAGTGCACCTCCTCCTCATGGACTGCACCAGATTTGCCAGTTCTTGCTGTGAGATGTTACCCTACTCTTCCACCAAGGCACTTGCAAGTTCCCGGACATTTCTGGGGGGGGATGGCCCTAGCCCTCACCCTCCGATGCAACAGGTCCCAGATGTGCTCAATGGGATTGAGATCTGGGCTCTTCACTGGCCATGGCAGAACACTGACATTCCTATGTTGCAGGAAATCATGCACAGAACGAGCAGTATGGCTGGTGGCATTGTCATGCTGGAGGGTCATGTCAGGATGAGCCTGCAGGAAGGGTACCACATGAGGGAGGAGGATGTCTTCCCAGTAACGCACAGCGTTGAGATTGCCTGCAATGACAACAAGCTCAGTCCGATGATGCTGTGACACACCGCCCTAGACCATGACGGACCCTCCACCTCCAAATCGATCCCGCTCCAGAGTACAGACCTCGGTGTAACGCTCATTCCTTCGATGATAAACGTGAGGCCGACCATCACCCCTGCTGAGACAAAACCACGACTCATCAGTGAAAAGCACTTTTTGCCAGTCCTGTCTAGTCCAGCAAAGGTGGGTTTGTGGGTCCAGCCTCTCTCAGCCTACTGTGGACAGGCTGAGCACTGATGGTGGGATTGTGCATTCCTGGTGTAACTCGGGCAGTTGTTGCTGCCATCCTGTACCTGTCCCGCAAGTGTGATATTCGGATGTACCGATCCTGTGCAGGTGTTGTTACATGTGGTCTGCCACTGCGAGGATGATCAGCTGTCCTTCCTGTCTCCCTGTAGCGCTGTCTTAGGCGTCTCACAGTGCAGACATTGCAATTTATTGCCCTGGCCAGATCTGCAGTCCTCATGCCTCCATGCAGCATGCCTAAGGCATGTTCACGCAGATGAGCAGGGACCCTGGGCATCTTTCTTCTGGTGTTTTTCAGAGTCAGTAGAAAGGTCTCTTTAGTGTCCTAAATTTTTATAACTGTGACCTTAATTGCCTACCATCTATAAAGCTGTTAGTGTCTTAACGACCATTCCACAGGTGCACAGGATGTTTCTTTTTTTGCTGAGTTTATATATGTGAAGATGCTCCCTTCTCGATTTGCTTAATATATTTTTCAGTGTTCAGTTGTATTACGTTTACATGTTGTCAAAAGTTTGGCAAGTAAAATTAAAAATGTACTAGCCAATGGCGATTCCTTCTCCGACATGTCTGTAGAGCAGGGCTAGTCAACTGGTGGCCCGCGGGCCAAATGCGGCCCACCAATCTTCTTTGTCTGGCCCTCCAACTGGTCAGTTGATCAACTTTTTGATCAACTTTGCCTCGCTATCTGAAATACCAGAGTGCTCTCTGTGTACAACTCAGCCTTTATACGTGCGAGCCTCAGCAATCAGTGGTGAGTTTAACCAGAGTTTCTTTTATTTTTTTTCTCCCCTTTTCTCCCCAATTTGGAATGCCCAATTCCCAGTGCACTCTAGGTCCTCGTGGTGGTGTAGTAACTCGACTCAATCCAGGTGTTGGAGGACAAATCTCAGATGCCTCCACGTATGTGATCGTCAATCCATACATCTTATCACGTGGCTTGCTGAGCGCGTTACCGCAGAAACGTAGCACGTGTGGAGGCTTCACGCTATACTCACCACATGCCCCACCGAGAGCGAGAACCACACATTATAGCCACCACGATGAGGTTACCCCATGTGACCCTCCCTAGCAACCAGGCCAATTTGGCTGCTTAGGAGACCTGGCTGGAGTCACTCAGCATACCCTGGATTCAAACTTGCAACTCCAGGGGTGGTAGTCAGCGTCAATACTCGCTGAGCAGTTTACTCGGCACACTCAAGCATATCCTCCATAGACAACCATTCAAAAAGAAAAACCTCGTCTCCTCACCAGGGTACCGCCACAGAATGTCTATAGGAGCACCGCATTATGCTATTTTAAGCTAAGCTTGTAGGATCCCCATTAGAATGGCTCTGGTTTAACAACGCTCAATGGCGCAAGCAACAGCATATAGCCGTCATCAGTTGTCCAGACCAGAGCGCGCTTAAGCTTTTCTGGTGATAGTTTAGTTACACTGCTTTGGTAAACATGGATCGCACGGTTTAAGTGAGCATTTGATTGTGTCGTTTTTAATCAAATGCATTTATTGACCTTAAGTGCCAGAGAAACAAGGGCGCAACCATCATGAAAATTTTGTCTTTGAACT
Source organism: Myxocyprinus asiaticus (assembly GCF_019703515.2). Lineage (NCBI taxonomy): Eukaryota > Metazoa > Chordata > Actinopteri > Cypriniformes > Catostomidae > Myxocyprinus > Myxocyprinus asiaticus. The sequence goes on from NC_059391.1 coordinate 26,376,479, forward strand.
TCCAGTCCAGCGGTTGCTATATACAGTTGAAGTCAGAAGTTTACATACATCTTAGCCAAATACATTTAAACTCAGTTTTTCACAATTCCTGACATTTAATCGTAGAAAACATTCCCTGTCTTAGGTCAGTTAGGATCACTACTTTATTTTAAGAATGTGAAATGTCAGAATAATAGTAGAGAGAGTGAATTATTTCAGCTTTTCTTTCTTTCATCACATTACCAGTGGGTCAGACGTTTACATGCACTTTGTTAGTAGTTGGTAGCATTGCCTTTAAATTGTTTAACTTGTGTCAAACGTTTTGGGCAGCATTCCACAAGTTTCTCACAATAAGTTGCTGGAATTCTGGCCCATTCCTCCAGACAGAACTGGTGTAGCTGAGTCAGGTTTGTAGGCCTCCTTGATCGCACACGCTTTTTCAGTTCTGCCCACAAATTTTATATCGGATTGAGATCAGGGCTTTGTGATGACCACTCCAATACCTTGACTTTGTTGTCCTTAAGCCATTTTGCCACAACTTTGGAGGTATGCTTGGGGTCATTGTACATTTGGAAGACCCATTTGTGATCGAGCTTTAACTTCCTGGCTGATGTCTTGAGATGTTGCTTCAGTATATCCACATAATTTTCCTTCCTCATGATGCCATCTATTTTGTGAAATGCACCAGTCCCTCCTGCAGCAAAGCACCCCCACAACATGATGCTGCCACCCATATGCTTCACAGTTGGGATGGTGTTCTTCAGCTTGCAAGCCTCACCCTTTTTCCTCCAAACATAACAATGGTCATTATGGCCAAACAGTTCAATTTTTGTTTCATTAGACCAGAGGACAGTTCTCCAAAAGTTAGCTCTTTGTCCCCATGTGCACTTGCAAACTGTAGTCTGGCTTTTTTATGGCGGTTTGAGCAGTGGCTTCTTCCTTGCTGAGCAGCCTTTCAGGTTATGCCGATAAGGGACTCGTTTTACTGTGGATATAGATACTTGTCTACTTGTTTCCACCAGCATCTTCAAAAGGTCCTTTGCTGTTGTTCTGGGATTGATTTGCACTTTTCGCTCCAAACTACGTTCATCTCTAGCAGACAGAATGCGTCACCTTCCTGAACGGTATGATGGCTGCGTGGTCCCATGGTGTTTATACTTGCGTACTATTGTTTGTACAGATGAACGTGGTACCTTCATGTGTTTTGAAAGGATGAACCAATCTTGTGGAGGTCCACAATTCTTTTTCTGAGGTCTTAGCTGATTTCTTTTGATTTTCCCATGATGTCAAGCAATGAGGCACTAAGTTTGAAGGTAGGCCTTAAAATACATCCACAGGTACACCTCCAATTCAGTACACCTCCTATCAGAAGCTAATTGGCAAATTGTCTAAAGGCTTGACATGATTTTCTGGAATTTTCCAAGCTGTTTAAAGGCACAGTTAACTTAATGTATGTAAACTTCTGACCCACTGGAATTGTGATATAGTCAATTAAATGTGAAACAATCTGTCTGTAAACAATTGTTAGAAAAATTACTTGTGTCATGCACAAAGTACATGTCCTAAACGACTTGCCAAAACTATAGTTTGCTGATATTAAATCTGTGGAGTGGTTAAAAAATTAGTTTTAATGACTTCAACCTCAGTGTATGTAAACTTCTGACTTCAACTGTAGTTTCTGTAGAGGGCTGCACAAATATTAACACAAACAAACACAAACACGTATATGAATATGATATGAACAAACATGAATACAAATATGAATACCAATGAACATTAATTAGAAAAAAAAAACAAATACGAACAAACACAAATTATTAATACAAACACGCATTTTATGAATATGAACAAACATTTGAATACGAACGAGCACAATCACAAATATGATAAACACAAGCACGAATATAAATATGAAAATGAAAAAAAAAAAAACACAAACACAAGTATGAATATGAACATGAAAACAAACAAATAAAATTTGAATACAAATATGAATAAAAACATGAACATACATACAAATACAAACTCGAACACAAATATTAATATGAGCCAGGGCAAGCAGTGTCAAAAACAGGTGACATTCATTAATATGCTCATTTGCTCATTCGATGGTACGTAAACTCCTCTAGCGTATATTATGAGATGTTGTAAATACATAAAGCATTTATGCCAAAACTATATGCCAGAGCAAAAGTACACTTTTAACACACAATGACAAAATTAGGGACCTTTGTAATGTAGATGAACACATTTATAATCACTTAAACAAGTGACGACCTATATTTTAGGTTGTATGATGTTAATGAATCATGTGAATCATTTGGTTTGAATCGTGAAGGTCTTTCTCCTAAACAAACTCATAAATGCCAGAGGAGATCTGTTCACAATCTTTCGTCCTGTCCATCTGTGTATGGAACTTCTGTTTACTTTAGGACGATTAGAAGGTAAACCATCGTTTGTAACTCTATCTGAGACAGAGGGGACCGTGTGTGTGTGTGTGTGTGTGTGTGTGTGTGTGTGAGAGAGAGAGAGTGTGTAGCAAAGGCCAAAACTGTGTTTTGGACAGGATGTGACACTGATTTTGTCCAGAGCTGAACATGCACACACACATACAACAACAGAGGGCTGTGTGTCCCCAGGCTAATATCGCTGCAAGTAACAGTTAGTACTCATGAAACTCACTTCGCTTCACTTGGTTTTATGTTCCCATAAAATTAATCTTATTTTTGTCACTTTAACAGAGTATAAACTTATAGCTCTGCATCCCGGATAGACACTTATCTCGTAACTAGTGCAACTCTGCACCTCACAAACCTGCCTGAAACATTCAGTAATTCAGACACCCAGTTTACTTTTAAAACTGTTTTAGTGAATGCACTTGCAATGAAAATTTTACACAACTTAACATGATTTTAAAGAGAAAAAAACTATTTGTCATAGCATTTTAACACTCCCAAAAAAACTGGATTAAATTTCACATAAAGATAAAAAATAAATAAAAAAAATCTTAGTTTTAAAACCATTAAGATTATTGCATTGTAACATTATTTTCATGACAATTAAGGATAATTAATTGATTCTCATTAGATTCTTATTATTGTAATAAAGTAAATTAGGTATAGCACCAATGTATCAGCCATTGGCCAATAATTGACCACATTAAAACCATTAGCATATGTGTCATGAATAAAAATGATAAATATTAATATATAATTATATGTTATACATATTAATATTTTATAATATCAAGTAACTGATTAGAAAAAATGACAATTTATTTATACAAAACAAAAACAAATGAAATCAGAAAAAGTAAAGCATGTAGAATATGCATACTATAGAATTTATAATGTTTCATCTCACACATAAATTGTGAGTTGCAAAAACAGAATTGCAAAAATGTTTTATAAGTACAACATAACCTTTTTTTCACATATTAATTTTTCTTTTTTTTTAAGTTGTATTTATCGTTCATTATAGCTCTCTTAAAATTTTGGCCTGTCATGTTCAACAGATCCAATCCATTTTCAATGAAAATTATTTATTGTTAGAACAATAAAATAGCTTTTGTATCACTTTATACATTTTAATTCATAATAAGTGGCAAAACATTGGTATTATAAAGGATTACAAAGATATCGGTATAGGCCTATAGTTGTTAATGTCACAATGCAAAAAAAAAAATGCCTAAGTAGGTTTAGGGTAACATGACCCGGACATGTTTTTGACAAGATTTGTGAGATTAACACAGCCAAAAGTTTTGAGAGAAAAAAGGTGACAACATCCACTTCACATGAAGTTTCACATGTGAAGTGGAGTGGTGGTGGCGTTGTGGACTAAACCACTGAACTGGTTCAATCCCCACAGCCATCACCATTGTGTCCTTGAGCAAGGCACTTAACTCCAGGTTGCTCCAGGGGGATTGTCCCTGTAATAAGGGCACTGTAAGTCGCTTTGGATAAAAGCATCAGCCAAATGCATAAATGTAAATGTACACAGAACTTCAGAATACCTGTGAAACTGATGCGTCACAATCATTCAAATCTGAATTCAAATGCCATTGTGACATCAGCGGTGTGTTCAGCCATTAGATCTGCTTGTTTGTCCAGTCAAGACCACATGACCAACAGTCTGAATCAAAAAGTGTGTTTCACACATTTACAGTGGATTTAAGAAAACGTTTTAGGAGCGATTTTCATCCACAAAGGTTTAGAATTTATAATATTTGCCCTAAAATAAATGCTGCTATGAAGAACAATATATATTACCATTTTCAACTGAAGAATATGTTTTTTCTCATTTTAAACTCTATTACTAGGATTAGTTTTCAGAAGATTAACTTTACTTTTTAAAAAAACACTGCTGAGAGAAATACAAACAACAAATCAAAAAAGACCGATAAGAATTCCAACCATTCTTTGAAAGAGCTCAAATGATATGAAGAAAGTCTTGCTGTGCCAGTTCAACCTGGATGCTGGTTAGTTGGTTTCATAAGTGGGCAGTGGCTACATTAAACATGACAGCTACAGAACGAGCCCAAGACACTCCCTGAACTTCATGTACACAACTACACTGCCTGGACAAAAAAAAAAAAAAAAAAAAAAGGGTCGCCGATTGGATTTAAATAAGCAGATACTTAAGAGTCTATGATTGGATCATTATTGCAGTGATTAGTATGTTTCAGCTGGCAACAATTTTTGTAACCCTAACTGATGCAGTGTGCAGCTTCTCATTTCTTAAACAACCATGTCAGAAGACGTATATCCCGTGGTTGTGGAAAAGATGTTACTATGTTTCAGAAAGGGTAAAATATTGGCCTGCATCAAGCAAAGAAAACAACTAAGGAGATTGCTGAAATCACTGTAATTGGATTAAGAACTGTCCAACGCATTATTAAAACCTGGAAGGATAGTGGTGAACCGTCAGCTTCGCGGAAGAAATGTGGTCGGGAAAAATCTTGAATGATCGTGATCGGAGATCACTAAAACGCTTGAAGTCACAACGACAGTAATCGACTGTAGAATTCACAGCTATGCTTAACAGTGGAAGTAAGAGCATTTCCACACGCACAATGCGACGAGAACTTACAGGATTGGGACTAAACAGCTGTGTGGCCACAAGAAAGCCACTTGTTAGTGAAGCTAATTGGGAAAAACGACTTCAATTTGCTAGGGAGCATAAAGACTGGACTGTGGAGCAATGGAAAAGGTCATATGGTCTGATGAGTCCAGATTTACCCTATTCCAAAGCGATGGGCACGTCAGGGTAATAAAGGAAACGCCTGAAGCGATGCACCCGTCATGCATAGTGCCCACTGTACAAGCCTCTGGAGGCAGTGTTATGATCTGGGGTTGCTTCAATTGGTCAGGACTAGTCTCAGAAACGTTATGCGGCAATAAAATGAAGTCAGCTGACTACCTGAATGTACTGAATGACCAGGTAATCCCATCAATGGATTTTTTCTTCCATGATGGCACAGGCATATTCCAGGACGACAATGCCAAGATTCATCAGTCTCAAATTGTGAAAGAGTGGCTCAGGGAGCATGAGGAACCATTTTCACACATGAATTGGCCACCACAGAGTCCTGACCTTAACCCCATTGAAAGTCTGTGGGATGTGCTGGAGAAGACTTTAAATAAATGAAACACACTCTGAACAGAAATAAATGTTGTGACGGTGCATAAGGTGTCGAAACAATGCCACGGCATAATCAAACTAAAGACAGTCCAACGAAATATTACAGTATGCGACTTTTTGTTTGGCCAGGCAGTGTACTATACTGTAAGAACCTCATGGAAACAATGTCAAATAAATCTCAAATGTAAGAGCATGTGAATAATGCCACTTAACATATAGATTTCGAATGAAGGAAGTAGGAACAGAACTATTCTGGTCCAGACCCAAAACCTTGCCAGCAAGGCAACCTAAAAAAAAAAAAAAAAGAAAAGAAACACTGGCCTTAGTGCAAAACACCACAGCTATTTCAATGGCACTTTAAGATCAACTAAATATGTAATGGAAATACAGATTGTTATGTTTTAGTAGAACAATTACAAACTAAGTCCAAAATGTCAAACATGATGCATTTGCATTCCAAATGACCCAGCTTTAGATAACGGAACACCCAGACTCGGGACAGCCAATGTGTTCAAGACTTCAAGCATCAAACGGTTTGTTACAAAAGTAACAAAGCCAATTCAAATTCAAAATTTCGAATCACCACTTTTAAGTATGTTACAATGTATCACTTTAACAACCCGATACTTTCTGGCGCCTTCTATATATTGTAGCACTTCAGAACGGCGCAGAGAAAAGTGTGTAAACTTTCGCAACAGTTTCTAACTCGGATCAAACATTAGTGTAAACACATCAAACCTGATTCGTATACCTGATGCAGCGCCGTCAGTCCGTCTACATTGGCGTGGTTGATATCGGCACCCTGTCTCAGGAGCTCCGCCACCTCCTCCCGGTCCCCGGCGGAGCAGGCGGCCATGAAAACGGCGCCCTGGGCGAAGCGCACTCGGGCCCGTCGGTTTCCGGGAGCGGAAGACTGGCTCTTCGCCTCCGACCCGGTCCGGTCTGTCTCCGAGCCCTGCCACCGCTGCAGCTGATCCTGCCGCCGCTGCTTCGCAGCTTCGGACCGGGAACGGTCAGTGGCAGCCATCTTCCTCCCTCGGTATCTCCCGGGGAGTGTCTGTTTGTCAGAGAAGTGATGTCCGATTCGCAAACTAGTCGTTCTTTTGAACTGAATCTTTTTAATGACTCGGTTGAACCGATTCGCGAATCACTCGACTGTAAGGTGGAAACTAGATTAGAAATAAAACAGTGAGGTGACGATTGGAGCGATTAACAATACTATCTTTAATTATCATTAGACTAATATTATCTATCAGTGGGATTAGTATTTCTAATAATGTTGTTGACAATATTAGATCATTGGACGCGATCTCGCCGGATCGAAAACATAGCAACCATTTAACCACAAAAATCAAAATTTTCTGAGAACACTTCACTGATAGGCTACTAAAAAAAACTATGAATCGGGTCTTTAAACAAGTTTGTTGAAACGAATCGTCTGAATGAACCGATTCAATAAAATGATTCGAATCTTTCGATGCCGCTTCAAATCGGGGAGAGGAGGAGGAGGAACGAATCGCGCCCCCTGCCGGACGCGATGAGAAGAACAATCATTGAACGGACGGTGAAGTCAAACGCGAGCTCATCAGCCAATAGGAGCTCAGCGTCAGGATGACGCGATAATGCCACGCACTTGAACTTGACTTGTACGTTCTTTGACAGCTGCGCAGTGGAAAGTACCAATTTCCTCTCTCTCTCTCTCTCTCCTTTTTATGAATTAAAAAGCATGAAAGGCCATACAATATAAAAAGACTTGTGTAGTTTGCCACAGAATAAAACGAAAACATTTGCAAGGTATTAGCAATAGTGTAGGCTACATGTAAACACAATCTATTACTTTCCTATAAAAGCAGCCATGTAAAAGTCAGGAGTTTGCAAACATTTCTTAGACACTTTTAGTAAAGTAATGGAAAATATATGACCAAACGGGGGGAAAACCCCTATTAAAAATACAGGTTCCACAGGAAAACCTTTTTAAATCCTAAAATCTTTAGAAAACCCTGTATGCACTGCTACCAAAAATTGATATTTATAACAACAAATAACCTTTATTTTTAAGATCTCTTCACAACCTAAACAAACAGTCAATATAGGCATTTATATGCAAAAAAAAAAAAAATACCTTTATTAGGTGTTAACTCATTTTGTAATCTGACTACATACTGACGACTTGAAAACTGGGCAGAAATGGCTGCGATCTTGAATTCGCACAAATGCACTGCAGATTAGGAGGATGGTCTCACAAAAAAAGCACAGCATCAGATTATGAAGCAATTACAGTGGATTATCAGATTAGCTCAGTCTGGGACTAACCTTAATCTGTGTCTGGCAACCATTTAAAAAAAAAAAAAAATTTGTAAAATTAAAACAAGGAACGAAAAGTCTGTTCAATACAGTAGCAGCATTGTTTGTTGCATTGACAGGGCATATTGCCATATTGTTTGTTTTCAATCAAAGTCCAGTAACATTACGTTTGTCTGGCATCCCTTCCGTCCTGAGTTTATATTACTTTCACATTCTTATCCAGGTGTGAAACAGTGATGAGGTGCACACAGGAGTTCAAAACATAAATACATTGACAAGGGCATGCAAGATACATTCGAAGACATTCGGAGAGACATGACATTTCTTTCCAATAGTCTTAAAGTGATAGTTCACCCAAAAATGAAAATTATTTTCATTATTCATAATTTACTCACACTCATGCCATCCCAGATGTGTATGACTTTCTTTCTTCTGCAGAACACAAATTAAGATTTATCAAAGAATATCTCAGCTCTGTAGGTCCATACAATGCATGTGAATGGTGATCAGAACTTTGAAGTTCCAAAAAGCACATAAAGGCAGCATAAACGTAATCAATATGACTCCAGTGTTTTAATCCATGTCTTCAGAAGTGATATGATAGGCGTGGGTGAGAAATAGATCCATATTTTGGCTGAGCTATCCCTTTATCACAGAAAATAATTTCAGCTCCTCCTTCAGTTCTTAAAAAAAGCAGAAATCCTGGTTACAGTAATGAACTTACTGTGGAAGTCTATAGGGACAGTGTTCAGGAGGGTTTCAAAGCAGAAATGTGAAGCTCATATTTTTGCTCAATCGCTGATATTAATTATTCATTGAAAACTGTTCATTATTTGGGCTGTAAAGTTGCCAAATCGACCTTTTGAAGTGGGACTGCTTTTCTAGGAGGATGAACTTCTAGTTGAATGTTACAGACGTAATTCCTGTGAAGTTGAAAAACTGAATATAATTTTATACAAACAAAATTAATAATACTATCACACTTGTTAACATATCAAATTCAAGGCTCGTAGCTATACTTTTAACATAGTGTGTATTTTAATGTTTATTGCATGGCCTGTGTACTTTCATAGTGGCTGCGTTACTGTAACCACAACTTTAGCTTTTTATTAAAACTGATGGACGAATCTAAATTTATTTAGTAGTAATGCATATTATATGCCACAAATGCTGTCGAATATATATATTGAGATGAGGAATTTATTGAACCCGGAACATTCCTTTAAAATGAAATTCCACTCTGACATGCAGCATTTATTCCAGATACATTTGTCCAGTTTTCTCAGGCTGTAAATAAATATAAAGTTTTTAGTTTGCACTTCTTTGACAATCTCAAAGAAGTCATGATTGCCTTAGTTCAGAACCTCCTCACTGATTAAAAGTTGCATAAATGTTGGTCCTCCAGTAGGCCCAGTTGTTAAGGGAGCAGGCTGGTGTTTGGGGGTCCAAGAGGTCGCATGCTAAGACCCTCATCTGCGTCTTGGTGTGTAGTGGTGAAAGACCCTCGAAAGTCCAGATTGACACAGAACAATCCTGGCAGGAGTTGGCGCTGGTACTGGTCCAATCGCAGCATGGCATCCAGTACCGATGAGCTGCCCCCACTGACCCAACCCGGCAGCAGGCGGACCGCACTGAAGCTGGCCGGGACGGACTGGGAATGTTTCAATTCCAGCTGATAGGAAAAGCTGAGAGAGAGAAAGAAAATACGACATAAGGCATAATTGTTTTGGGTGTTTTGAGAATGTCAAGTCAAAGCTGATTTGTTAAATGTGCAACAACACAGCAACATTAGTACTTGTTGACAATGGAACGACAATGACATACATTTCTTTTAGATACAAATTTAATATTTCAACAATAAAATAAGATAATAGGCAAAAAGAACAAATGGTAATAAAGTTTATAACTATGAAGCGGTATGTGCACTATAAATAGGAATGAGTTTTGTGGAAAAAATAGTTTGCATAATATTGAAAAAACATGTTTTTCAACAAGAATGTTGAAAGAAATACATGCAGATATACAGAAATATAGAATATACAGTGTCTTACTGTGCAGACACCTGCTGTGACACACTCCTCCCGGCGTGAGTTAATACACTCTGCAGCAGTTTGACAGTCTGTTCCTTCATCCAGCCCACATCCTCCTGAATATCTGGCAACCATTCTAACAGTCTGACACACAGAGAGAAAATATTAGAAAATGTTTACACTACCAATTAAAATTATGGATACACCCCTACTCATTCTTTATTATAACTGTTTCCACATTTTAGAATAATAGTAACATCATCAAAACTATTAAATAACACACACTGAATTATATGAATTATTTAGAGAACAATTAAAACTATCATATATTTGAGCTTCTTTGTCTAGATTCTGGCTATGCACTCTGGTCATTCTCTCAAGCACCTTTAAACATTATTGAAGGAGTTCCAATGTATGCTGGACATTTGATGAGTGCTTTTCCTTCACTATCCACTCGAACTCATCCATCTCAAAAATACGTACTGAAGTGTTTACCTGATGCTAAGAGACACAACTGACTCCAGAGGAAGTGTGTACGGTAACAGTACGGCAGACGCCATCCTGACTGGTAGCAGGTTGCTTAGGGACTGCAACAGACTCCGCCTCTCCTGACAGGCCTCCACAAGCGCTTAAAAAAGACCAAATACATTTAACATAGAGCACAGATAGACAGACAGATGGATGGATGGATGGATGGATGGATGGATACAGACAGACAGACAGATGGATACAGACAGACAGATAGAACAATAGGTGGATGGATGGATGGATGGATGGATGGAATGAGAGATAGATAGAACAATAGATGGATGGATGGATGGAAGGACAGATAGATAGAATAATAGATGAATGGATGGATGGAAGGATGAATGGAATGAGAGATAGATAGAACAATAGATGGATGGATGGAACGATAGATAGATAGAATAATAGATTGATGGATGGAATGATAGATAGATAGATAGAACGATAGATGGATGGATGGAACGATAGATAGATAGATAGAACAATAGATGGATGGATGGAATGATAGATAGAACAATAGATTGGTAGATGGATGATGGATGGATGGATGGATGGAAGGATGGATGGAATGACAGATAGATAGAACAATAGATTAATGAATGGATGGAAGGATGGATGGAATGAGAGATAGATAGAACAATAGATGGATGGATGGAACGATAGATAGATAGAATAATAGATGGATGGATGGAACGATAGATAGATAGATAGAACAATATATGGATGGATGGAACGATAGATAGATAGAACAATAGATGGATGGATGGAATGATAGATAGATAGAACAATAGATTGATGGATGGATGATGGAAGGATGGAAAGATGGATGGATGGAACGAGAGATAGATAGAACAATAGATTGATGGATGGATGATGGAAGGATGGATGAAATGAGAGATAGATAGAACAATAGATGCATGGATGGAAGGATGGATGGAATGACAGATAGATAGAACAATAGATAGATGGATGGAACGATAGATAGATAGATAGAACAATAGATGGATGGATGGAACGATAGATAGAACAATAGATGGATGGATGGAATGATAGATAGATAGAACAATAGATTGGTAGATGGATGATGGATGGATGGATGGATGGAAGGATGGAACAAGAGATAAATAGAACAATAGACTGATGGATGGATGATGGAAGGATGGATGTAATGAGAGATAGATAGGACAATAGATGGATGTATGGATGGAACAACAGGTAGATAGAACAATAGATTAATGGATAGATGGAAGGATGGATGGAATGAGAGATAGATAGAACAATAGATGGATGGATGGAACGATAGATAGACAGAATAATAGATGGATGATGGAATGATAGATAGATAGATAGATAGAACAATAGATGGATGGATGGAAAAATAGATAGATAGAACAATAGATCAATGGATGGATGGAAGGATGGATGGAATGAGAGATAGATAGAACAATAGATGGATGGATGGAATGATAGATAGACAGAATAATATATGGATGATGGAACGATAGATAGAACAATAGATTAATGGATGGATGGAAGGATGGATGGAATGAGAGATAGATAGAACAATAGATGGATGGATGGAATGATAGATAGACAGAATAATAGATGGATGATGGAACGATAGATAGATAGATAGAACAATAGATGGATGGATGGAACAGTAGATAGATAGAACAATAGATGGATGGAATGATAGATAGAACAATAGATTGGAAGATGGATGGTGGATGGATGGATGGATGGAAGGATGGATGGATGGAACAAGAGATAGATAGAACAATAGATTGATGGATGGATGATGGAAGGATGGATGCAATGAGAGATAGATAGAACAATAGATGGATGGATGGATGGATGGAACGACAGGTAGAAAGAACAATAGATTAATGGATAGATGGAAGGATGGATGGAACGAGAGATTGATAGAACAATAGATGGATGGATGGAACGATAGATAGACAGAATAATAGATGGATGGATGGAACGATAGATAGATAGATAGAACAATAGATGGATGGATGGAACAATAGATAGATAGAACAATAGATTAATGGATGGATGGAAGGATGGATGGAATAAGAGATAGATAGAACAATAGATGGATGGATGGAATGATAGACAGAATAATAGATGGATGATGGAACGATAGATAGATAGAACAATAGATGGATGGATGGAACAATAGATAGATAGAACAATAGATGATGGAATGATAGATAGATAGAACAATAGATTGGTAGATGGATGATGGATGGATGGATGGATGGAAGGATGGATGGATGGAACAAGAGATAGATAGAACAATAGATTGATGGATGGATGGAACGACAGATAGATAGAACAATAGATGGATGGATGGAACGATAGATAGATAGAATAATAGATGGATGGATGGAACGATAGATAGATAGATAGAACAATAGATGGATGGATGGAAAGATAGATAGATAGAACAATAGATTGGTAGATGGATGGATGGAAGGATGGATGGAACAATAGATGGATGGATGGAATGATAGATAGATAGAACAATAGATTGGTAGATGGATGATGGATGGATGATGGATGGAAGGATGGAACAAGAGATAGATAGAACAATAGATTGATGGATGGATGATGGAAGGATGGATGGAATGAGAGATCGATAGAACAATAGATGGATGGATGGATGGAACGACAGGTAGATAGAACAATAGATTAATGGATGGATGGAAGGATGGATGGAATGAGAGATAGATAGAACAATAGATGGATGGATGGAACGATAGATAGACAGAATAATAGATGGATGATGGAATGATAGATAGATAGATAGATAGAACAAAAGATGGATGGATGGAACAATAGATAGATAGAACAATAGATTAATGGATGGATGGAAGGATGGATGGAATGAGAGATAGATAGAACAATAGATGGATGGATGGAATGATAGATAGATAAAACAATAGATGGATGGATGGAATGATAGATAGATAAAACAATAGATGGATGGATGGATGGAACGACAGGTAGATAGAACAATAGATTAATGGATGGATGGAAGGATGGATGAAATGAGATAGATAGAACAATAGATGGATGGATGGAATGATAGACAGAATAATAGATGGATGATGGAACGATAGATAGATAGATAGATAGATAGATAGATAGATAGATAGATAGATAGATAGATAGATAGAACAATAGATGGATGGATGGAACAATAGATAGATAGAACAATAGATGGATGGAATGATAGATAGAACAATAGATTGGAAGATGGATGGTGGATGGATGGATGGAAGGATGGATGGATGGAATAAGAGATAGATAGAACAATAGATTGATGGATGGATGGATGGAAGAATGGATGAATGAGAGATAGATAGAACAATGGATGGATGGAACGATAGATAGACAGAATAATAGATGGATGGATGGAACGATAGATAGAACAATAGATGGATGGATGGAATGATAGATAGATAGAACAATAGATGGATGGAATGATAGATAGATAGAACAATAGATTGGTAGATGGATGATGGATGGATGGATGGATGGAAGGATGGATGGATGGAACAAGAGATAGATAGAACAATAGATTGATGGATGGATGATGAAGGATAGATGGAATGAGAGATAGATAGAACAATAGATGGATGGAGGATGGATGGAATGAGAGATAGAACAATAGATGGATG
>NC_059391.1:26395645-26398145 GCF_019703515.2 Myxocyprinus asiaticus
ATATACATGCCTGTGTTTAATGATACACACACACACACACACACACACACACACACATACAGAAATAGTTAGCAAAACAACACACAATGGATTTGATTATGAAACTCAAATGTCATGTGATCTGAGCTGTGTGCATTTACTGTAAATGTCCTGAATTCGTAATTGTTTAAAGTTGGTTATTAGGAGAATATCGAGGTCACATGATTCCGTCACTAAACCGCCACCTGGTGACTACTAAACTTATTATTATGTGTTTACAGCTTTAAGAATGTGCTAATGAGACAATCTTGTGCAAGACTGTAAAATACTGTATGTGTGTGAATACTACTAAGCTATAGAAAAATTTGTCTAAAAAAAGGGAGCTAAATCTGACAAAACCTTCTTTTGGGAACATTTGGGGATGTTTTCAATTGTAAAAACAATGCATACATACTGTAAATGTATATGTATATATATATAGATTAGATAGATAGATAGATAAGATTGAGGGTTAGGTAAAGGTTTGGACGTGTGTATGTTTGTATGCGAGTACACACTTGCACTAGTTCTTCATTGCTGCTAAAGTGTGACACCAGCACATTTTCTCCATCCGTGACTCGGGTGAGAGAGATGCCCAGGCGGCCGGTCGCCCTGCTGTGGGCGTCGGGCGGCATTGTGCGGTGCATCATGGTCCTCACGATCTTGATGAGGTTGAAGGAGGGGTGCATGGGCCCCAGGAAACGCTTTTGAGCTTCTTTAGCCACATCAATGATGTTGGCCCCAGCCTCTCCTGTCACAGGACCAGATTGAGAGCAGTCAATGAATAAACACAGACAATAAGCAACAGGTGTATGTTACATCACGGTGCATTAGAAGTGTTCTCTTTGACATTGATTCTATGTATAGAAACTGTACTTACAACGATGGTTTTAAACACAGTATATATCATCTGAATGATTACCAAAGTCAGATACAGCATGATGGTATGTCGGTACTTCAATATATTTCAAAGATTACTGTGGTATTACTATGGTACATGTCAAAAAACAAGGTGTTATCATGGTACCTTGTTTAAAAACATACGTCTAGTATATACAGTACAATTTTACTGAATTATTACCATATTTATATGGAAATTAAATGACACTCCAAAGTACTTCAAAGAATACCATGGTACATTTAACCCTCCTATTGTCTTAAGAAACTGCACCCTCCTTTTGTCTTTCCTTTGGTTAACTTTTGACCCGTATTGAAAACCATTAAAAATGCATACATTCTTGATTACTATACAACACCACTAAAGACCCTCCTTAAAGAAAATCTGTTTTGTTGTGGTCTGAAAGTGTATAACGTTGTGGACAAAAGGGCTACATTCTGAATATTAATGCATTAACAATTTTAAAAGGATAAAAAAAAAATATTAAGTTAAAAAACTTGGAAAACATTGGCAAAGGATGTCTCAGTTTATGTGTATTTTAATCACTTTGGGCATTTTATATTATCTCAACTATATTACAACAATTTCTGATTTATTCTGTTTGTAAAAAATTCACAGTGTATGTTGTATTTACTACATATTACCTGTTAAAAACTGTTAGAAATACTCTCTTTGTGTGTGTTTGTGTGTGTGGACATGTGCATGTAAAAAATGCATTTTGTGGGAAAGATGCAGTACACAGTGAATGAGAGAACAGTATGGGGCTAGGGGTTAATCTGAGAAAATGTTAAATATTTTTAGGTCAAATTTGATTCATATATGTACAAAAACTATTTAAAGCTGCATAACTTCCAGAAAGTCCAAAGGTGAAAGGTCACAACTGGTTTTTCCCATATGGGTCAAAATTGACCCGTTAAGACAATGTAAAGGACAACATGTTTTAAATATTTTTTTTTTTTTTTTACTTGAACAATTAAAAATAGATTTTATTTATTTATTTATTTATTTATTTTGATGGTCTTGACAAAGTCACAAAATTTGGTTCCAGTACCAAAAACGATGCAGTATTTATAACATATTCTTTACCTGTCCCGGGTCAAAAATGACCCTAAGACAATAGAAGGGTTAAAAAAAAGATGGTAATATACCATGGTACACTACTTTGACATACAGCATGGTACTAAATGATAACCATATTCATATGACATACTCAAGAGTACTTAAAATAGTACTATGGTATTACCATGGTACATGTCCAAAACTATG
This sequence comes from Myxocyprinus asiaticus, assembly GCF_019703515.2. NCBI lineage: Eukaryota > Metazoa > Chordata > Actinopteri > Cypriniformes > Catostomidae > Myxocyprinus > Myxocyprinus asiaticus. The sequence continues at coordinate 26,397,828 of NC_059391.1, forward strand.
GTAACAGAACAACCACTGTAAAACACAGTACTTTCATATATACCATGGTACTGAATGATTACCATATTCATATCCCATGGCATTCACATGGTACTCCTTCAAATAATACCATGGTACATTTTGTTAGTGACTACTACTTAAAACGTTCATGTGGTGCATTTTGTTAAATAGCAAAAACATTTCTAAATCTGTAGTTTACCCAGGCATGCCCCGCTGACCAGCGCAGAGGCCGTGAGCGCGCCCGCGGACGCGCCGTAAATGTGACGCGCATTCTCCACCAGATACGGCGCTTGTTGTTGAAGACAGCTGGCCACTCCA